>NC_066511.1:23394421-23431921 GCF_024679095.1 Eriocheir sinensis
CAAGTCATTCAAGATTATGCCGAGGTGTTATAGAATACATTTTCGTTAAATTGGTTCATATCCCAACTGTCGGCGCGTTATTACCTCTCGATTTATTAGAATCAACGGATTTACCTTGTCGTAAAAGTTGTGTCAAAACGACCTTGTGTGTTTGTTTCTCTCTCTCTCTCTCTCTCTCTCTCTCTCTCTCTCTCTCAACAAATACACGATTAGGTTCATTCATGTCCCTAAACAGCCAAACAAAACGTGGTGTGAGAGATAAGCCTCATGCCAGTAGAGCTGCAGCGCGCGCCTCGTAGCCCGTCGATAGTTTATGCTGTATGACAACACTACCATTCTCTCGAAGTTATTTGAAGACTCAAAACCATTTCTGCACCAGTAATTTGAGAATGAGGAGAACAAAAGATTATAACCTGGGCGCCGCAGTTTTGAGTCGCATGTAGGTTATTAGAGATAACTGAAAGACTCGACTAACAGGTAGTTGATAAAGATATAAAGCAGATTGGTAATAAGGGGAGTAATGTCTATTGGGTTTGGACTTCTACTTTCAGTTTCCAAGTCAAATTTGCACACAGCGAACTCCCAGCTGTGGGGCGAAATTGTTATCTAGTCAAGATTAGTAGCAGATCATTTTAGTGACGTTTTTTTTTTTTTTTTTTTTTTTTTTTTACATTGCAGCCTATTGCGCCGGTAGGCTTCTTCCAGGTGGATCCTGATGGTCGGTCCAAGGCTTCTTTCCGGTAGGTCCTGATGGTCGGCCCAGCCCGTTCTGGCGCAGGCGAGTGTTTATAGTGGCGCCATTTTGCATTGGCTCATGCTGCCCTCCCAGAGCATCGTATGTTCTTGGAAAGTATTTTTGCAACATTTTTTTCGTTTTTTACTTGACTCGTTTTTTTTCGAATGGGTTGTCAATGGTTGTTTGGGTCCTAGATAGTATTTTAGCCGATGAAGAAAATGTAAACGCAACTTTGATTTGAACTATATTCCGATACACCGTCTCATCTCTGTTGCCTTGACTAAGACGTTTTGATGAGACGTTGTGATGCCTCTGTATTATATAACACCTTATTTCCTATTATAGTAGTCATTTTTTCCCTCTGTATAATGATCACAGCGCGTGTGGGGTGTGTCTTGGAGGGCACCGGGGGTTGTCACCTGCCCATTTAAAATGTGGCATTTTTTTTTTTGTACACCATAATTAACAAAATTTTTACATGCCTCTTTGTATCCCTACTCGTCCCCAAATACACACTAAGGCACAGTTGAGGGTGCATGAATAACATGTTTGGAAGGTGAGCATCGGCCACTCGGTGATGGGTGAAAACTGCCACCATTCAGGAGGTGAGCTCGACCAAACCATGTGTTCACCATTTCCAAACGTTAAGTGTAAATACTCGACCGCCGTTGGCCTCGACATTTGTTGCAAAAGGGTGCTCAAATAATGAGAAGGAGCGTTTGCAAACCCTGTTGCTTTTTGGTGAATCTTATTTACTTTACTAAATATTTTCCACAAGTAATGTTATTTTTATTCCTGCAGGTATTTAGTTTTACCTACTATTATTTTTTATCTTTTTTGGTTTCATATTAGTTGCTATTCCAGGCCCCCAAAATGCTTGCCTTCATCGTTAGTTTACAATTTTTTTTAATGTGTGCTATATTCGGTTGAACAACTTTATTGTTGTCAGTTAGGCGAACATTTAGCTCCAGAGTTTGAAAATGGAAGTTCCAGGGATCTTTAGTATCAAAATAAATATATAAATAAATTACCTTCCTAAATTTATCCCCCGCTGAAGATATAGTTGGGACATGGAAATTCAAAAGAGAAACGGTAATGGAGAAGTGTTGGAGAAATAAATATGCTGTGTGCTGGTCGGAAGGGCGTGGGAGGCTCAGCAACACTGGTCGGGGGGCAGAAACAAGGAAAAGCTGTGGCGTGGCTGGCGGGGAAAAGACATGATCATTGATGTGTTGTCGGGACAGCGTGGGAGGAACAGAGAGATTCTTGGCAAACATGTCTGGAGCAGCCTCGCTCAAGCATCATTACTGGAAAGCAGACATCGATGCGAGATATCCAGGTGATGTTGACGGATGAATAATGTACTGAATGAATGCAACTTAAACTGGACAGGATCGTGTATGTAAAGGGCAGATGTAGAAAAACCGGTTGGGACCAAGTGGTCAGTTTTTTTTTTAGTTTCCACAACGAAATCCAGCATATTTTTTGTCTTGTCTGAGTCTAGTGATTCTCTGTTTGTGAGAGGAAGAGGTGACCATAGTACAGATCTTGATCCCTTTTCATCAAACTTCCCTTGCCGCCCCCTGCCGCACGCCTCCTCTTAGATCCTCAAAACAATTAATTTCATCGGCAGAGACCAGACTGTCACCCTCAGTAAAATCACCTCGGTGCAACCTACAGAAAACACTTTAAACTAATATATATTTCGGAGGCCGTCTTCATGATTTTACTGTTAACTGAAGACAAAGTAGAGCCATACGTTTTTTTTCTTCTTCCTAGCAAACACTTTTACTTTACTTTGCAGCTTTAAAATTCTCTGATAAATGTATGTATCTGACTGTAAATTCTTCCGTCTTTTTGTGCCGCACCCCCGACAGTATGTTACCAGAGCTTACAGACCCAAGGATTTTAACATCACTCCCCCACAGAGAGAAAGACTGTCACTACGGCGTATTTTAGAGTCCGTGCAAAGAAAGGCACATTCATTTTCCAGCGAGGGGGGAAGCTGAAGGGGAAAAGTCAGCGAGTTCAGTGGCGCTGTGAACCAGACGGTGTGTGTGTGTGTCCGTTTTCCAGGTAACAGCAAAAGTGCCATAGCTTTGCAGATATTTAAATGTGTTCTTGTGTGTTTGTGCGAGGGGTGGAGTGTGTGTGTGTGTGTGTGTGTGTGTGTGTGTGTGTGTGTGTGTGTGTGTGTGTGTGTATGTGTTGTCTCCACCAATATTTCTTTCTTTGGCATCACAGAGTGTGATGGCAGCTGCCCCGACCTTTCCGCAGGCTGCTGTGACGTGCACCTCTTAAGGTGTGTGTGTGGGTGTGTGCATGTGTCAAAGGAAATTTATTATCGTATATTATATTTCCAAAGAAGGGCCCATCACGGGCCCGTTGCCGGCACCGTGATGGCGGCAGCGTTGCCGCGTACGATGGCAAGGCTGACGCGTTGTTTGAGCCAGCAGGTTTCCCGCTCTCCCGTCTGTGCTGTGATACGACGTCCGAGTTCTCTCAGGAACTTGGAGGCCGCGGGTCCCAGCACGCCGGTCGTCTCCACTGCGAGGGGTTCGAAGCGGTATCGCTGGAGAAGTGCGGAGTAGCGCGCCTGCTTCCGTTGCTCTGCAGCACGGGCGGCGGCGGCTGTGTGTGTGTGTGTGTGTGTGTGAGAGAGAGAGAGAGAGAGAGAGAGAGAGAGAGAGAGAGAGAGAGAGAGAGATTGTTACCTTGATCAATATACTTTTGTTCCGCGGTAAGCTACAATACGCCTTTATTTTCTCGACTGAGGTTTGTTTGGTGTGTTCTTAAATATTTGCACATGGAAGTGGCTTATCAGAGTGAGGTGTTTGGCGGCCTTTTCCTTACCGAGGCAATTCAAGCTTTCTCTCTTTTCATATTTATTTTCTTCTTCTCACTCACTGATAAGATGGAAGTTTATTTTATTATAGTAGTAGTAGTAGTAGTAGTAGTAGTAGTGTAGTAGCAGCAGTAGTAATAGTTGTTGTTTTCATTGTTATTGTAGTAGTAGTGGTACTTATTAGCAATAGTAGTAGCAATAGTAGTAGTAATAGTTAATAGTAGCAGTAGTAGTAGTAGTAGTAGTATTTGTTGTTGTTGTAAAAGTGGCTGTATTAATTGTCGTTGTAGTAGTAGTAGTAGAAGTAATAGTAGTAGTAGTAGTAGTAGTAGTAGTAGTAGTAGTAGTAGTAGTAGTGGTGGTAGTAGTAGTAGTAGTAGTAATAGTAGCAGTAGTAGTGGTGGTTAAAGTAAAAGTAGTTTCATGTTACTCGCATCAAACGTAGCACTATAGCACAGCATTGCCAAGCATAAGCCAATCAACACTATCCAAACCTAACCGCAAATGCAACCAAACAGATTAACAAAACCTCGAGAAACAAATCCTAACATATCAAACCAAACCACACCAAATCTAACATAGGTAACCCGCCCCTTTACGTCTAACGATCTTTAAAGCCATTTGCGAGTTCCGAGATTCTTGGAGGAATATCCGTGACGTCCTGGAGCTCGTCAGTGCCCCGGGCGAGGGTGACGTGAAGGCCTCTCAAGGGTGCGTGTGTGGGCGGGGCAGAGCAGAGCGGGGAGGCGGACAGGCGGCGTGAGGCTGAGAGTTTATGGCGATCGTTGCTTTCCTTTGTGAACTGCCTCTGTGTGTGTGTGTGTGTGTGTGTGTGTGTGTTTTGAAGTCCCTCTCTTCATCTCTTCTCTAGAATCTCTCCTCTGCTCTATCCTTAAGGTTGTGTTGTGCTGGCAGTGGGATATGCATTCATTTAATGTGTAGCAACTAGAATAATGGAAACGGAACGCTAACTGTAGATTGCATATAGATTGTTTTTAACCTTCAGATATTTATGGTTACGTTCCTGTTACATTTTATTGTTTTATTTTTTCATCCCTTTTCAATACTGCTAGTGTCTTATGCTTCTTTGCATTTTTCTTGTTGTATAGGATCCTATGCCTATTTACACTCATATATCAGTTTATCTGCCTCTCCCCTGTTTTACTTGTGTCTGGGGAAGGCCCGGCAGCGGTTTTCATCCGTGAGGTGCACCATCTCCTTGAGGAACTCGTCGCCTGATACATCCCCCCTCTCTCTATTGGCGCTAAGCCCCGCTCCTCCTTGTGCACTGCGAGCCTCTGTTGCTTCTTCACCAAATGTGTTTTCCTCCTCTGTCCTTTCATAACTGATGACATTTCGCTTACATTCTGTAGCTGCATACTTCCCTTCCTATCTTCTCAGTTAATATTCTTTTGGTTCATGACATCCATTATGAATGTTAAAGTGCACGCTAACTTACAACACAGGAACAAGTTTCAAAGAATTTATGATCAACATCATGTGCAAACACTAGTATCACTTAAAAAATGTTTTCCATAGAACGTCATAAACACTTTCTTCCATTTAAAGTTTATCTTAATTTTCAAAATTTCTTAAAATCACGTAGTCTTCATGGGAAGCTTAGTCACTGCATTCATTAATTAACAACATACATGTGACTCGTAGTTTTTGCCTTATTCCCAAAAAGAAGAGACGACCTTTAATCTTCCCACCCGCTTTTATGTCTCCCCTCCCGTGCTCAATACAGGCAAAATTCGATGTCACAGTCTGACGGAACGGCTGAGCTTGAAAGTCGCCCCAGTTCTGCACAAACTGACTTGTACCTTTTGTTCAAGCCATAGCTCTAACACAGATGACGCCATGGAGACTTCCTACCACGTTATATAAAATGTGCTACTTAGAGTTGTAGGATTGATCACTAAAATGATAATATAAAAAAAAAAAAACAAGAAATAGTTCAAGAAATGGCTGCTTAACGTTTTCGGTCCTGAGTTTGGAAATGGTGACTTTTCTTAATCCGTCTTTTCCACGAATGCCGAGAAACAGGGAAGGATGAAGGAAGTTTGTTCTTGTGTATACTCCCTAAAGGAATAAGGCATTAGGCAGAAGTATAGCTAGGAAAGGAAATTAAGGTCACAAGGCATTGATAAAGACGGAGCGAGATAATGACGTCACTGCCGGGACAACAAATGAGCAGCAGCGGAGGAGGAGGTCGGACGCGTCAGCCCAAGAAGCGCTAATGATCAAGGAGGCAAATTAGACAAAGTCAGCGAGTGTGAAATTGCCAAATCAGTTCAAAGTTAAACCTTCACCTTTGTCAGCAGAAGCGAGAGCGACACCATGGCAGCACCTCCTCGCCTCCTCCTCTCTTTCCAAAGGCTGGAGCGACATTATTACCTTCTCCAAATCATCAAAGTCGTGCCCATCACTCACTGTCTCCTTCATCCGCGCTGTCTCAAATATCTGACCTTGCCTGGAACTCCTCCTCGCTTCCTTCTCTCCCTGAAGGTTCCACTTTAATCCATCTTCCGCCACATTCCATTACGTCCCTCGTGTTGTTTCTTCGCCCTGCCGCATCATCTCTCATTTATAGTTTTTTTTTATAATCATTTTATCGTGACTTTGCTCGCTGCCTTCAACTTCTCACTCCTCAGTAAACTTCGAACCTTTTCAAGCATTTTTTTTCAGTTTTGTACATTTTTTTTCTTTCACCTTTTATGTAGAGAGCCATACAGAAGGGAAGGATATAAGTATTGATCAAAGTGTTTGTTTTTCAAGCTTGGAAATAATATTATCATTCCTCCCAACTTCTCATGGTTGGGCTTAGCTACTCAGTCCGGTGGAAAACCCTTCTAGACATGACACCCCTCTCTTGCTTTTTCTTTTTCCCGTCGTTGAACAGCAATGAGCTACAGTAAAACGTTTTCCTCGTCCTCGCCCAGTAGTAGTAGTACAGATAAGGGGTTAATGAAAAGGGTTAATGAATGCCATCGGCCCACCATTTGCTCCCCTAGAAGGCTCCAACAGGTGGTAAGCCTCTCTAGACATGACACCCCTTTCTTCCTTTTTCTTTTTCCCGTCTTTGAACAGCAATGAGCTTCGGTAAAACGTATTCCTCGTCCTCGCCCGGTAGTGGTAGTACGGATAAGGGGTTACTGAATGCCATCGGCCCACCATTTGCTCCCCTAGAAGGCTCCAACAGGTAAATCTTCAGATAGTATAGGCTCACATGCCACAAAGTATCCAGGGTGCTGCGCATTTCCCTCCTGTGTTTCTTTAACTCATCATTTTTTTTTCCACATTTCCCGTTCAGTGCTAAGCCTTCCCAGCCGTCTCTCAGCCTCCCCAGCCTCACCAACGGGTTTTCAATAGATACACACTTAACACCGCACTTAGGCATGGCAACTACCCTATTTGTTTCACGTTTTCCCCCTCTTTACCCTGTTTTCGCACCCATCCTCCCCCAATTACCAACTACCGGACAAACGCATCCCATTCCTTTGAAATCAGTTTACTCCTCCATACCATCGCGCTACACCTTTGTCCCCTCCCCTCTGCCACAGTGTTTCTACCTTAGATACGCTGCACAAACACTATTATCATCGCACCTCTGTTTGAAACCAAGAACAGAAGGATGCATCCCACCGCCAGGACGCCTCTTCTCCCTTAATTAAATGAACACAATACTTGCTCTCCATAACACCACTCTCGCACGGCTCGTTCTGTATCCTCTGTAGAAGCGGACAACCTTCTCGTGCACTATATTGCGTATGTATGGAGCAAAATATTCATACTTTTAGCGAACCTGCGTTGTTGGATTCTAACAGTGCACCCCACCGATAACTATGTCAGGCACCTGCATGTTTTTGTACTAGGTTTTCTCTTGCATGACTTGTAATACTGTTCTGCAAAGCTTGATGTGTATGCAGAGCGAAAGGAAAGACTGATCGGTTCTCTTGAAAAAAAAAAAAAGTTTCCTTGCTGAATTCTTAACACGGTAAAATTCCTCACAAGGTTTATATCATCTGCAATTTGAACTCGCCGGCTGGATTTACTTAGCATGTTAGCAGCCAAGAACGTCAACATTGCTTCTCCATTACCTCTAAGCGTATTGGAGTGCATAATAATCTTAATAGAATGAACTTTTTCTCAGACAAAAACTGCACAACCTAATTTTACTTACCTCTTTTTATCACTAGTTTGCAATAATTACTTTGTTTTCATAGTGATTTTCAGTTAATTCATGTTCTTACGGAGTGCTTTTACTATTCCTACTACTACTACTACTACAGCTACTACTACTACTACTACTACTACTACTACTACTACTACTACTACTACTACTACTACTACTACTACTACTACTACTACTACTACTACTACTACTACTACTACTACTACTACTACTACTACTACTACTACTACTACTACTACTACTACTACTACTACTACTACTACTACTACCACTACTACTACTACTACTACTACCACTACCACTACCACTACTACTACTACTACTACTACTACTACTACTATTATCCATTTTTTTCATTCTTTGTATTGCTATTTTTCTTAGAGCTGACATATATCTGCTTACCAGCTTGCCCGTATCCGAGGAAAATCTTGTTGATGTGATAGCCGAGTCCTTTGTAACTAAACCCTGTACGCTATTTTTCATACCAACAAAATAGACTCTCCCTTTTGTATCCCTCGTGGCGACCTTTTTCCCTTCTCTTTTTTCTATATTCTTTAGGACGCTTCCACGAATGCACGACGTGGCGCGATATGATCCCTCACATCCGCTTCCCATCACGTCCCTCGCATGTACAGACACCCTTTATGTTCGTCCTTCTGATACTTGCTCGCCTAACTTCATCATTGCCACATCTCAGAGTCAGGCCACTGCTACTTACAGATTATGCAAGTTCGTCTCTCAAGTAGAATGCAAGCAAGTCACACTGAACGTCACATACACCATCCATTCACACACCGCACAACACCCATTAAAACGGCACAGGCCCAAGAGAACGTCCGAACGTCCCCATACAGCCACCACCCATCAACACCTCATACAGTCCAGAGAACGCCCCCTAAGACTGAACGCCATAAACACTACCCATTAACTCCTCACACAGCCTAAAGAACGTCTCCATACACTGACCGCCACAAACATCACTAATCAACACCTCAAAACAACCAAGAGAACGTCACCAACACTGAACGCCAGAGACACCACCCATTAATATGTCGCAAAGCCCATGGAACTTCTTAATACTCAAATTGTCATGCACTAATCTCTCCCACTCACCCGTAAGCAGGCCCTCTATAGACTCCAATGCCTTATATATCTTTTCCCTCCTGAGGATGAACAGATGGATAAACGGAGATATAGGTTAAGCAGATGACGATAAAAAAATTACCACCACATATTTTTCTTCCTCAACACTTTTTATGGGAGTGCGGATATGATACTTATTTTTTGTTACTAGACATTTTTCTTTTCATCTTTTTTTACTCCTTCGCCTCCGCATCAGGTCAGACCATAGCTTCTTTCTCGTCTCAGGAAATTAAAAACAGAAGCTTATATTGTCATTTTTTTTCGTCGTATTTGACCTGACACCTCCCTTTTCTCTGTCTGTCTCTTCATTTCATTCTCTCTCTCTCTCTCTCTCTCTCTCTCTCTCTCTCTCTCTCTCTCTCTCTCTCTCTCTCTCTCGTCAAGTGGTGTCATTGTGTCGTTTCATTTCACGCCTCCTCCTCGACATCCTCCTCGTCGTCACTCTCCTCGCGCCATCCACTCACTCCATGTCTCATCCCCGTCGCTCTTTCGTCCCGCCTACAGTGTCTTCGCCCTCTGGACTCACACTGGTGGTTTATGCTCATTTTTCCTCGCTTCCTGCGCGAGACATAAACACACTAATAAATATTCCATGCCAGTACGAACGGGAGCCTTATTTTTTTTTCTTTTCTGTTTGCAACCTGATGAATGAAGTTCCAGAAAGATTGATGATGCGCGCTGATTTATAGTCGCTGAGTTTGGTGACGTTTTTTTTTTTCTTCGCTCACCAACTTGACAGAAAAAAACCTGTGTGGAGAATGCCAACTGAATCTAGTCATCGGGAAAGTTGGATCGCATTGACGGCTAGTTGGTGCTTGCGTAAAAACTTGTCGCAGTGAAGGTGTTTGCCGAAATGAGAAAGTTGAAAGGAAGAGAAAATCGTCACTGCTCAGACGTAGTTGTTAAGGTAGAAGTCTGCTGCGCACACACACACACACACACACACACACACACACACACACACCTACCATATTTCTATTTCCCACACACTCCTCATACCATCGCCGAGAAAATGAGTGAGTGACAAAGAGAACGAGAGCAAGAGCAAGAGCAAAAGCAGAGCAGAGAATTGATAAAAGAAGAGAGAGAGAGAGAGAGAGAGAGAGAGAGAGAGAGAGAGAGAGAGAGAGCAGCATATTTTCCAGAATTTCTAACATATTTGAATTTTTTCCGTACGTGTATATTGTCAAACAGCAAACCCTCGCAGTTCACGGAAGGGGCGACGAACGAGGAAGTGAGTATGGACTGAATGTGGAATGGAGGATGAGTTAGACCAGCTAGAAACCTTTGCTAACGGGCTGGGGAGGGAGGATTGGAAACGCGTCAGAGGAAAGAGAGAGGGATCTGAGTCCGTACTTCTGCTGGGTATTGGATCCTGGTTTTATTTTTATTGTTAAAGTTAAGTTAGTTGTTGTGGTGTGTTGAGAGGTTATGGAGAGATGAGGACTTAGGTAGAGACTTTTGTACTACTACTACTACTAATAATAATGTATGCCTAGGATTTTTCAATGCGTATAGGCCTAAGAAAACAATGGAGTAGAAATTTTACGGATACCACCAAATCACAAATACTGCCCTCTAATCAAATTCCGTCCTTCCGTGTGTCCATAAGTCGTTAAATTATAGCATCCAGTGACCTTTTGTTATTTTTATTGTTAAAGTTACGTTAGCTGTTGTGGTGTGTTGAAAGGTTATGGAGAGAGGAGGACTTAGGTAGAGACTTTTGTACTGTCGTTGACTGATCATGATGGCTTATGGTGATGATTTATTTATTTTTGACTGACTGGCTGGCAGGAGTTAATGCGCTCTCAAAGGTTAGAAATAAAACTTGGTAAAAGAAAAGAGAGATGTGTAGGGAGGAGGACAATTAGACCGTGTACTGCGCATCAAAACAGAAAGGTTAGGAGAATTGTGCCTTTTTCTTATCTCCTTTGCTGTAAAAAAAAAAAAAAAAGTTGATGGGTTTGTGTGAGCTCTGGTAGGACTCCTCTTTGCATTCTCCTTCCCCTCTTTTCGCTATCTATCCATGAACAGCTTTCCTCTTCCGGTTTTACCTCCTCATCGCTCTCATCGTTCTCCCCTTTCTACTCCCACTTCCCCATCTAACTGCTATTTCCGGATTTTTTTTCGTTTTTTGGCCGACATATTACCATTACCATTTCAGTTTAAGGAAGGAGTTATTTGTAATTTTTTTTGCCGACATATTACCATTACCATTTCAGTTCAAGGAAGGAGTTATTCGTAAATTTTCTTTTTTTTCACAATTATATTTTCCTTATGCACCCTATTTTTTAGTTGCCTTCTACACCACTACACCAGCCCTCCCTCGTCTGTATTTCCTGCTGCCTACGACTTGAACTCTTGAAAGAAATGAGTACTATGACACCTCTCCATCCGAGGCTGACCCTCTCTTTTGTTTTATTCCTTTCTACTCTCTTTTACAGCAGCAGCAGCGGTTACCGGAATTTTTTTTACGCTAAAGCTGTTTCTGTTACTATTAAAAAAACCTCCTCGTCTCGTTTCTCCTTCTCCTCTTTCTCCTTTTCTTGTTCCTCCTTCTCCTTAATGTTGCCTCCTGCCCCCGGCCCGAAGTGTTTTTTTCGCCGCATGCCTGGATATCTTGGTGCCTTGAAGACTGCAGCGATTATTAAAAAAACAATCTTAATCATCGAAAACTTTTGGAGCCTCGGACTTTTTCACTCATTAGCAAATTCCGGGTCTTCGTTCATACCAAGAAATTATTTAACGCCAATATTGTGCCCGATGCGTGTATAAATTCACGTGTATTTCTTTTTCCAGAATAGCTTGGCCTTACGCAAGAGGAGTGGCTGACTGGCTGGCAGGGGTTAATGCGCTCTCAAAGGTAAGAAATAAAACGCGATAAAAGAAAAGAGAGATATGTAGGGAGGAGGAAAATTAGACCGTGTTCTGCGCATCAAAACAGAAAGGTTAGGAGAAGTAAGGCTAAAAGGAAAGTGAAAAAAAAAATATATATGTATAAAGAGAAAATGAAACAAATGGAAAGAGGAGGGAAAGAGATAGAGAATTAAAGGAGAATATGGGCGGGATGAGCGTACAGAGGAATATACGAGAAAGGCTACGAAAAGGAGTGAAGGAGGGAATTGCATCATACTGAACGCTCTTTGCCCTTTAGTGCCCTCTGCCTATTTTTTACGACTTAATTCTCATTACATTCCAACCCTTCCCCCTATTCGTCTGGCTCCCGCCCCTGCCCGCCGCCTCGCCCCACTCACCCCGCTGGAGGAAGGGGCGGCGGCGGCGGCAACAAAGGAGGGAAGCGCTCACATCAAAAGCACAATGCGAAATACAAATGTGAGGCTCCTCTTAGTGCGGCCCCCGCCTCTGATTGTATTAGTGTATTCATAATACCTGTACTAATGCGAAGTTCCCCTTTTCCTCCTCCTCCTTCTCTTCCTCCTTCTCCACCTCCGCGTTTCAACTCAAATGAATCAAAGCACTTCTTCTTTAACCGTGTCATCAATGTATGGAATGGTCTTCCTCAAAACGTCGTCGACAGCGAAACTATTTGCAAGTTTAAAAACCGACTAGACAAATATTTAGAAGCTAACCCGAACATTCGCTATTTTGCTCCGGTCTAACAGAAAGTAGTGTTAGCTTAGTTGTCGTGTATGATCTTCCTTCTATCCATATATAATTCCATTGTAGTTTTTCTATACTACATGGTATTCTTCCTTTTCTTGCCAGCTTCGGCTGGAGGGACTGGTGGGAGGGGAGGAGCCTTCATCTTTGCTGTCCTGTGTCTCTGACTCGTAGATTAGAGTAGATGGTAGCAAGAACAAACAGCCTAAAGTTAGGACCAAGAGGTCTGTTGCTATTTGCTTTTTCTTTGTACTTTGTACTCCTCCTCCTCCTTCTCATTCTCCTCCTCCTCCTTCTCCTCCTCCTTCTGTTCATAATTCTCCCTCCTCCTCCTCCTTCTGTTCATAATTCTCCCTCCTCCTCCTCCTCCTCCCTGGGTCCCATTAGGGTTACCAAATAGGATAATGATTAGAATTTAAGAGTCGTATCTTATGAACCCAACTTGAGACAGTCATCAAGAGATTCGTGTCTTTTTAACACAATCATAGATGTGTCCGCCACTCGGCGATGGTTTGAAAAAGCGTGTTTAGTTGGGACTCGAACCGAGGTCCACGGACTCACCACGCCCGCACGCTGACCACTTGATGATGATGATGATGAAAATAATAATAATAATAATAATAATAATAATAATAATAATAATAATAATAATAATAATAATAGTAATGATAATTATTATATAATCATAATGATCTTCCTTTGTCTTCCCCCTTTATTAATCTTCTTAATTAAAAGCTCCCTCCCCCTCTCTCTTTTATCCTTATTAAGTCTTTTAGCGTGAAAAAATACTTCCAATTTCTTCACCATATTCCTGCTACTTCCCATTTCCATTTGCTTTCCCCTTTGCACGTATTCCTTTCCTTGATTTTCCATTCTTCACTGGTTAATACGTTAGCTGGTATTCATATAACAGTTTTGTCATTTTGTTTCTTTCACAAAGAGCTGACAACAAATGTCCAAATAATGTGCTCTGGGCTTTGTGCTTGTGGCTATTTTATATTTGTTCCACGTGTACGGTGAGCCACTCCGGCGATGCACGGCAGCGAGCGACGAGGCACCAGGCAAGAGAGGGCATATGTTTGGGAGACAGCCGGCCATGCAAAGACAAATGATGCAACGGCTGGTTATGTGTGTGTGTGTGTGTGTGTGTGTGTGTGTGTGTGTGTGTGTGTGTGTGTGTGTGTGTGTGTGTGTGTGTGAATTAATCTCCCTCCTGACCTTTCATAAATAAGCGAGCTAATTACTGAAGTGTTAGTAGTAATTGGAGCTTTTGAGGAAACGAGGTTCTTTCCGTGTACTAACCGCTCGAGGTTATTAATTAAAGTGGTGATATTGAAAGCCAGACATCCTTATCGTACGGATTGTTAGGTGACGCAGATCACTTGCTGTAGTGATATAAATCGGGTTCATGAGTCCGTTTCGGAAACTTTTGAAGCCTGGAGAACTTTGAGCAGGGAGGAGCGGCGGGCAGTGCTGGACGGAGGAGGCAGAGAGATGGTTATGTGTGCGGCTCGCGGACTTGTCCTTCATCGTAAGGTCGGTACTTTCTCGCACGCCCTAAATTATTGTTGAAGTGTCTCGGGCACTTGGAGGCGTGAACACGCAACTTGACCCTCTTTGGGTCGTGCTGGGACCTGGAAAGGGAGGGCCGGCCACTAAGCCTGCTAAGGCAGGGTATTAAAACGTCCACGTAACCCTCCACGGCCACTTGAGCCTGCCGTTTCGATGAGCCATTGCAGCTGGGTCGAGAGGTAAGTGCGATACCTGGTTCTGCCTTTGGGTGATAACGTCGTTCTGCAACGCATTCCTTTGTCTCACGATGTTATTTGTTTTGTTAAACTCTTGTATAACACGCTGTACGTGCGTTACGTGTACCGCGACTGGTGTTGAAAACGCTTTCAGTTCGCTAAATGTTTAGATATACCAAACTTTCTGCCTTCTAATATTTGCAAAAATTAATTCATTAGAATAACTGCCGTGTTATACATACATTACTATGTATAAAATTATATTGACTAGATATTCCTCCCCTCCTCGACAAACTGGTACTGGAGAAGGCTATGAAGATAAGGGAAATTGTTTAGTAAAAGCACACAGTGGACAAATGCGATCTTGTGAAATTGCTGTGATAACTAATTAGAAAATATCCGCTCCGGAGAAGGGTTGTAGTATACATTCATTATGAACAAGTACATGCAGTTGCAGATGTTGATTTTGCATATTTGTCCATCTATATTTTCATGTATATCTGTTGTCTGTCTTTGTCACTAATTGTCAGGCTCTTTGTCTCCCTTTACTAATCTGCCAGTGTACGTCCCTTCATCTCTGCTCCTCTGTGCATAACTCTCTGCTATGTCTGTGTTTGCCTACCCATTTACATTCCACTTTGTCTGTCTGTGTGAATGTCTGTTTGGATGTCAATCTTTACAACTTTCGTCTCTCTCTCTCTCTCTCTCTCTCTCTCTCTCTCTCTCTCTCTCTCTCTCTCTCTCTCTCTCTCTCTCTCTCTCTCTCTCTCTCTCTCTCTCTCTCTCTCTCTCTCTCTCTCTCTCTCTCTCTCTCTCTCTCTCTCTCTCTCTCTCTCTCTCTCTCCATTTCATTTGCCTTCCCTCTTTTTCTGGCAGCCTGCCTGTTTCTACCCATGCCTTTTTTTCCTTTCCTCTCCTATTCTTTCCTCTCTCATCATCTCTTTGTTCCTATTTGGCTGTCTGTATTTATTCATCTGCATATCTATTTGTTTCCCTGTCCTTTCAATCAAACCCTTTGTCTCTTCATTTACATTTTTGTGTGTTCCTGTCCGTGTAATTGTCTCCCAGTGACCTAGTCTGCTGCTCTCTTTTCTTTCTTTCTCTGCGTCCATCGGTCAGAATTTTGTGCGCGTTATAATAATTCTTTATTCGTAGTAGATACAGTTTTTTTTGTGACAGACTATAAAACAAAAATTAAAATACTTAGAAAAAAACTAATAGCTAGATAAAAATATAAAAGTAGTCTAAAAAAAGACATAGTATAAGACTCACTCACTAAAATGTACATATGTCATCAAGTAGCTCGCGTCTTTCATCATAAGTTAAATGACAATCCATCTGGCCGTCAGAAATATTTAAGAGTTCCCTCATTATACAAATCTGCCAAGTTTTATCGCCTTCCATGCAACGTGTCTTTGCTATTAAAGAATTTCTGCTTAGGTAAAATATTGTCTTTCATATATTAATGATATTTATGGCTTTAGATATTCCTTCCGACTTGACAAACTTAGATCAAACTGGTATTGGAAAAGGCTATAAAACTGGGATGGACTGTGAAGTAAAAGCACCCATTGGATAATCGATGAAAGAGAAAAATCCGGGCGAAAGGGTGCCTGAAGTGGTGATGCCTTTATTAGAACATGTATATATACTGCTGCAGATGGCATTTTATGATATATGTTCATCTATATCTATTCATATGTATGTCTGGTTCTCTATTACCCTATTTGTCAGGCCCTTTGTCTCTCTCTCTCTCTTTGCAAATCTGCCATTGTATGCCCCCTTATCTCTGCCTCTCTTTGCATAACTCTCTGCTGTATCTATATTTGCCTGCCCATTTACATTCCACTCTTGGGTGTCAGTCTGTTTGCATGTCAATCTTGCCTACTTTCGTCTCTCTCTCTCTCTCTCTCTCTCTCTCTCTCTCTCTCTCTCTCCGGAACATATGTCAAATAAATAAACTATCTTACAACTACCACCAATACAATCATCACCATTGACAGGATGGGTTGAGACCTTGGACCAGTACGGAGAAGGTGCTGACGGATGAGTGGAGGGAGTTCATCGGGCCAAGATCTCGTCGCTGCTAGGTGAGAGGGATCAGAGTTCTGTGCACGTCCATGTTTATTCTCTTGCTTATTCATTTTCCGTGCCTTTTATTTTCTCATCTTCCCTCTACCTCTGATTACCTATTTGCTTCCCTCTCTGTCTCTTCCTCTGCATATCTATCTCCGTGTAATTGTCTCCCAGTCAGTTCTCTTTCCATCTGTCAGTATTTTTCTGCCTATACTACATTATGGTGAGGAGGAACTAGAGTAATTAATATTTTTCCACAATTACTCTATACTCTATCAGTAATATGAATTTTGGATTTTTTCCCAGCACAGCAACTTTTCTACCCACTCTAATTGTATTTCAACAATTTTACTTACAGCTTCAGTATTTTGTGCAATAAATTACTGGAATCTTAAGTATAATATTGAAATTGTACATGACGGATAGGAAGGTTCCTGTGCTGGGTAAAAATGGAAAAATCGTTTAAATTGCTTCCAAATCGGCATTAAAAACCGTACTAAGTCGAAAATACCTAAAACAGGCTCCGGAGAAAAACTGGATGCATATATGTTCTTAAATGAAACTAGATAAGTGTCTGTACCAATAACTTTATTGACCAAACTTTCAGACTTGTCAAAAATACAAAAAATGACGACAATGGAGATTTGAACTGTCGACACTTGTCGGCGAGTGTCGTGATGGTCCCCAGTCGTCTCATGTCCCTCCAACAAGACCACTGCAGTTCCCTGGACGAAAGTGTATCACCCAGCCAGCCAGCCCCTGCATGGAGAGAACATTGTGATATTGCTGAAAAATTTATAGTTTACTTCAAATATACTAGCACTCAGCTTAGTTTGATTTATTAATATATTTTATATGATCCTTCTACTGTTTATTCCGGGGAGAGAGCGAGAACACACGCGCGCGTCATCATAATGCCTCGATGCAATATGACATAAGTTAAGAATGAAGAGGAGGATGACTTGGTTAGAACGCAGGAGGGCAGCACAGAGATGATATCAGTCTCCTTGATATCATTAGTGAACGAGTATTGGCGAGTGAGCGAGAGCCAGAGAGCGAAAGAGAGAGATTGGGAAGACCTACTGCGAGCACACTGGAGGGGAAAGTTCCGATCACGGGGGAGGGCATTGTGGACATTATATAGAATATAGAGATAGACGCAAAGAATGTTTGATATTAAGAGTGCTGTGACTGTAGTTCACCGTGTCCTTTTTTTCCATCTATCTCTGCAGAAAGGGATAGGCCTCTCCTCTTAGTTTTCGTGTGGGGACGCTGTAACGGAGGATGAATGACACTTTGTGAAATAGGTTACAATTAACATTATCATATCCGTTAAACCTTTAATCTTGAAAACACGGCCAAAGCACCAACCATTCCACATTGATAAGTTTACATGATGAGTTTGTGTAGTAGAAACTGAGTTGAAAGAATGATGTAAACAGTTTTAAATGCCGATCTCCAAACAGGACCACACTCAAATTGGGGCAAAATGAAGAAAATACTATCATTAAAAATAGCTAAGCGTTTTCTTGGAAAGCCGTTTTCCTAATGTGATTTTCAAAGGTCAACTTCAAATCTGATGCTACCACTAATAATTTTTTTATAATTTTCAAATAGTTACAAGAGTGGATTACTTGGTTGTCAATTTATATATCAGAATGTGGTTGACTGAGCCCCAAAATTAATACTACGAGTCTTGACAGGATTTAATTGCATGCCTCAACGCGGACACCAAGAAAAAATCAATCAAGATCAGCGTTTAATAGTGGCTACAAAAGGCCTACTTCGAGGGTCAGGAATATGGCAGAATAAAGGAATATCTTTAGTCATTAAATAGGAAAATGCCACGCCTTAAATCAGTAGTACAGAAAATATAAAAATTAGCCATTTTTACCTCTTGATAAGTTTTAAAATATTTTGGTGGTTATCACATTACTGTTATTTGTTATGCCTTCCCTTGATCTCCTTTCACCCTCTCCTTCCCTTACTTCTCCATTGTTATCTTAACCGGAACAGATTCCCTTATCACGCAAAATACAAGCTTTTCCTCCTCCTCTAATCCATCTCTCCCCAACATACGTACATATAATTGCTCTTGTAGCCACTATTAAACGCTGATCTTGATTGATTTTTTCTTGGTGTCCGCGTTGAGGCATGCAATTAAATCCTGTCAAGACTCGTAGTATTAATTTTGGGGCTCAGTCAACCACATTCTGATATCTAAATTAACAACCAAGTAATCCACTCTTGTAACTATTTAAAAATTATAAAAAATTATTAGTGGTAGCATCAGATTTGAAGTTGACCTTTGAAAATCACATTAGGAAAACGGCTTTCCAAGAAAACGCTTAGCTATTTTTAATGATATTATTTTCTTCATTTTGCCCCAATTTGAGTACTGTGGTCCTGTTTGGAGATCGGCATTTAAAACTGTTTACATCATTCTTTCAACTCAGTTTCTACTACACAAACTCATGTTTATCAATGTTGAATGGTTGGTGCTTTGACCGTGTTTTCAAGATTAAAGGTTTAACGGATATGATAATGTTAATTGTAACCTATTTCACAAAGTGTCATTCATCCTCCGTTACAGCGTCCCCACAGGAAAACTAAGAGGAGAGGCCTATCCCTTTCTGCAGAGATAGATGGAAAAAAAGGATACAGTGATAGATAGATAGTCACAGCACTCTTAATATCAAACATTCTTTGCGTCTATCTCTCTATATAATGTCCACAATGCCCTCCCCCGTGATTGGAACTTTCCCCTCCAGTGTGCTCGCAGTAGGTCTTCCCAATCTCTCTATTTCGCTCTCTAGCCCTCGCTCACTCGCCAATACTCGTTCACTATTAATCCAATTCCCTCTTGATGTCATCTCTCAGGGCTACCCTCCAGTATTCTTAACCAAGTCATCCTCATTCATGCTTAACTTATGTCATATTTTTAAGTTTGCTTTCCAAACTTTATTGCCTTATATCAAATTACTTCCTCCACAATATACTTTACCGTTACCCTCCAAGCTCATTCATCCATTTCACAATTCATTCCCATTGCTGTTACACCCATTCAAAACCTCGTCATTTATACAGCTACCTTACTTTTTTCATCCCGTCTCAAGTCACTGTATGCACTTCATCTAACACTTCATCTGGCCGTAAAACAAAGGATGATTATAGGTGCGTTGAATGGGAAGATGGATGCATCGAGGCATTATTGTGAAAATACCTTCTACTTAATCTTGGTGTGTGTGTGTGTGTGTGTGTGTGTGTAAAATATATACACGCCCGCACCAGCACCCACACACGACCTTCCCACTTGTCTCATTCTCCTACACATCTTCGTAATCGCTCAGCATCCTCCATCTCTAAATCATCCCCCTCCAACTCACTCTTTACTCTATCACCATCTCTTGCTCCTGGGATTCATCTCCTCTCGCTTTCTCATTTCCTTCTCCCTCCCTCTCCTTCCCCACCAAGTCCATGTCGCCCATCACTCACATCTCGCCGTCTTCTTCACGTCTTCTCTGCTTCCTCTTGTACCGTCGCCATTATCCCCATCACCATTTACACATTATCTTCCTTCCAATCTCCATCACTACCTGGATCTTCCCCTTCATCCCTTATGTATGTATGTATGTATGTCTCTCTCTCTCTCTCTCTCTCTCTCTCTCTCTCTCTCTCTCTCTCTCTCTCTCTCTCTCTCTCTCTCTCTCTCTCTCTCTCTTTTAACTTTCTGTATTTCGTTCTCTCGCTCTCGCTCTTGCTCTCTCTTATTCATCCTACTCTTACTATCCCGAAACACATGCTGATGACTAGACTCACCTCCATGATGGCCGAGCAGAGGAGCTGGCTGACGGATGCACACACAGATGATGCATATGGAAGAGACTCGAGGCCTGGTTGAGTTGAGACGCAGAGTTGGAGGTTGGGGTGGTTTTGGGAAGGTTCAGCATGGTGGTGGTGGTGGTGGTGTTATCTGTTCATTTTCCTGCAAGATCAGAGTGAGGGTCATACACTGGGGAAGAATGTGTGGTGTGTGGGTGTGGGTGTGTTTGTGGGTGAGTGAGAGCGTGCACAAGGGTGTTTGTATTTGTGTAGCATATATTTAAAATCACAGAAATTGCAACAACTTTTAGTCATCAAATGTTTCCAATAATTCATGGATATGATGTACACTCTCCACAAAAATTTCTCGAACACCTGGATGTGAAAATGAATCGATCGTGGCTGGTCGCCTCGGAATGGTTGGTACCCCTGACTGTGATGACACATCTGAATCCATTACTGTATATGATAAGTTTCGATCCTGTGTTGATATGATGGTCGCAATAAGTCGTAGTACTCACGTTTGTCTCCGCGGAGACCCCACTCAATATTAGTCTATCTCCATTGACTTTATGACAGCAACAATGCCTTTTAACTGGACCGCATGCTATTCAGAGAACGCGCCTTCTCAGCGTGTAATAACAGCTTGAGTTACTTTATATACGTTGCTTTGTCGGTAATGACACTCATTATGTAACACTGCCGTCAGGCCTTCGATGACAAACGTATCTCTCCACGTTATGCATAAATATCGGCTGTGAAATGCTTATAGGTACCAATGCAGAAGCCGAATATCCAACAGTAAGTCACTCGTTTTGTATCAATTCGTAGTTGACGTTATACCCGGCATTTTGAAACAAACAGCTCAGCTGTCTACGAAGTGACGTTATGCTCCCTTGGCGGCATCCAAGCCACGTCCCGCCTGGCAGTCTGAGACTTCGAGGGTTTTATCAAAATGGCAAGAAAATTATTATACGCCACACGCTCGTATTATATTCACATAAAAAAATGTCTCAAAATCGTTACTTTCGACAAACCTCACGAACCAAGCAATTATCGATGGCCAGTATATTAGCTTTTATAATATTACCATTACTTATGGTAAATTACTGTGATAACCATCCCTGAGGGTGGACCTGAAAATGTTAGAAGTGTTCAATTGACGCAACACCATAAGAGGTGTCGCCACAGCAGGACACACGATTACGAAACATGTTTCACTGGAGTAAAATACGAGCGTGTGGCGTGAAATAATTTTCTTGCCAAATTAACAAACGAGTAATGCGGGACGTGGCTTACGTACCACCAGCGACTCGTACACAGCAGCGACAATAATTACCGCGTTCGGTTCGTCCAAGCGGCCAATCGAAACCTCGTGAAGCTCCACACTCAATCGCTTCAAGTGTTTCATAATTATGGCCACAACCTTACCTAACTAAGATGGAGGAGCAATTACTATTAATTCTGATAAAATCACCAACAGAGGGCTCAGTATAAAAAGTTTTGTAAACTAGATAAATGGAACAATGTCAAGATTTTAGCGAAGGAAAATGTTGGGAACAAGTAAAATGAGAACGACTCCACACTATCACCCAAAGGCACACCATTGCATAACACATACCTCAACAGGCTGCGTCACTGGCTCAGTGGATTGATTGACTGGGCTAAAGTCACATATCGAGCTCTCGCACAGTCCTCAGGCCACACCGCATGTATTCGCTTCCTGTCCCAGCGAGACGCTCACCACGCGTACCTGTGAGGGAGATGCAACCCCTAGCTGAGGAGCGTGGCCACGGGCTGCACACACGTCCTCCTCACTGCTGCCCCGGCCGAGCACTGCCCACCGCCTTGCCCTGCTTCATCATATGCTCCAGGCGTCAAGACGGGTTTCGAAACGGAGTCACGAAACACGCGATCACATAATATTCCTTCAGAGTCGAATTATCTATAAAGCTGAAACCTAATCAACCTTTGCAATAGTCATCATCTATTAGAGAAGGAACACGAGGGCAATTAGTGTCCATTTTTTTTCATTACTTTCTTATACATAAACTAATTCTTGTTTATTTATTTGAGTGAAAAACTCAATGTAAATATCCATTAGCTAAGATGATAAAGTGACGAGGCTGCAGAAAACATTTAGTGATAATCAACAATGAAATAACTCACGCTGATATACAGTCTCATTACTGACGATGTACGAGTATGTGAATTTACTGACTATAAAAAAACAAAAAAAATAGCGCCTGGGTCAGAGTTAGGCGAGGTTAAGGGTATATTCAAACATATGATAGGCAGCAGCATATAGCAATCATCATCAAATAAATATTTCACTTTTATTAGATACCAATTCTCATTCCTGAGATGACATATCTGAATAAACTGAGTAAACGCATATGAAAACTGTTTGGGTTTTTATTACCCTCTCGAATATGTTTTCAGTCCTAATCAAGATCCACGAACACCACTAACCGTCCGTTAACCCTTACCATACAATCGAATAACCTTACAACCACGGCAATTCTACAATATATAATCACTAAGGATCTGCTCCTTCGCTATCTTCTACATGACGACTGCATCTTCCCACTAACACCACTAACACCACTAACCGTCCGTCAACCCTTACCATACAATCAAATAACCTCACAACCACGGCAATTCTACAATATATAATCACTAAGGATCTGCTCCTTCGCTATCTTCTACATGACGACTGCATCTTCCCATAGCACACCATCATCGCCACACTACTATCATCGCCACACTACCATCACCGCCACACTACCATCACCGCCATTGCATTCCCCAACAGCCCATACGAACTCCAGGATCACTTCTACTCTACCCACGTCATATATACTCTTATCAACGTGTTCAATCCGAGTCTCCCAAACGTCCTGAGTTCAAAGGCTGCAATATTCATTCAGTTTGTACGTTGCCTCTCACCATGCCTCCCACACTTCCTCGAACCTTGTACTGACGTGCCAGACAAGGAGGCAAGACGATTCATCACTTTAGCGAGCATACATTTCAGGATTATTCGCGAGGTTCATTTATTGAAGAAAAAAATAAATGACGATAAATATAGCATGATACGAGGGAAGACAAAGAGAGAAAACAAAGGAGTGTCGGTTTGGGGATATTCATACATTTTCTGTGGCACCTTTCACTTATGCATTCTAATTTAAGTGTATATTCCTGGGTCGGCACCTTTTTCAAACTAAAGAAATAAAAATAAATTGGGCTTCTCCCACTGCCTCTAACTATTTATCAATGGAATACATTTTGAGTAGAATCGAATCGAATTTCAAAGTTGTCCGCTAGAAAAATAAAATCTATATCCCCCTCGCTCTGCCCATTCACCACACAGCAGGGCTCAACGCAGTGTCACAAGTTTTGGGTCGGCTCGGTCTCCACCTTCCTGTCGCAACACTTCTTCGCCAGAACTATGCACGCAGGATTAAGAACTAGGGTACACAATCGAAAGTATTTTAATATTATTTTATGCTTTAGATTCAAGACATCATTGGAAGGGAGTTATATTCCTCAACGCTGTAATCTAATTTATCATATATTCATTAGAAAATAATACCTTTGCATCAAATACATATTAAAAAAAAGCTCAGTTGAATATATATTTTTATGGTCCGAAAAAGGTGTGGTTTTCTCATTTAATCATCTAGTAGGTAAAGGTAAGGATGGGTGCACTCGCTATATCTGTGCGTGGCTCCGGTGCTCATCTCCGCAGAATTAACCCTTTGAGCCTGTGGTGGGTGAGAATACATTTCCCTGGGGACACGGGGCAGTGATAAGTCTGCGAATATTAAAATTTACCTTCCCCAGGTTTACCCAGGTACCCATTTACCGACCAGCCCGGAAGAAAGGATGAATAACCGGGTGATCTGCCAGGATTCGAACCAGGACCCGTGAGTTCATAGCTAGGCACGCTAACCACTGCTCCACTTTTTCATTGATTGCAAATTAATTTTTCTACAACATTCCACCCTGAATTTGTCAAAAGGAAGGCGTGGAATAGAGGACAAAGACGAGGGAAGGCAAAAAGATCATCATAATCCTTTCAATACCATAAGTTTTGAGAGGTGGCCAAAGTTAGGTGATGTGTGTGTGCGTGTGTGTGTGTGTGTGTGTGTGTGTGTGTGTGTGTGTGTGTGTGTGTGTGTGTGGGTGGTTGGGGTGGGGGAGGATGTGGAGGGAAAAGGAGTGCGAACATATTTTTTTCCGGTGTGAAGGGTTCAAAAGGATTAAATGAAAAAAAAAAAAAACTTGCTCCGTAGTAATGAAAATGTTAGATAACTCTCTCTCTCTCTCTCTCTCTCTCTCTCTCTCTCTCTCTCTCTCTCTCTCTCTCTCTCTCTCTCTCTCTCTCTCTCTCTCTCTCTCTCTCTCTCTCTCTCTCTCTCTCTCTCTCTCTCTCTCTCTCATTTCAACGCATCCTAAGCTAATCTATTAATAATGTCCCTGATCAGTACACAAAATATAAATGACGTTCTGATGCTCACTATAAAAGATCCAGTGATGGCTATTTATCTCCCTTTGAGGATAATAATTGTTGTCTCCTGGAGTATTGCCAGCCCTTTTCAATTACTTTCGAATACATTTTCTGCATTATATTTCAACAACAATTCTGGTTTAATTTTTTCATGTATCTGTTCGACAGGTATACACACACACACACACACACACACACACACACATCATGGGGAAGCGGTGGTCGAGTGTTCAGCACGCACACATGATGATATCAAGAAGACGAACTGATTCACGGCGGTATTAGTTGTCAATCTTCAATCGTCTCATGAAATGCCTCACTAACTAATATAGCTTTTGACCATTCCGGCCATGAAAGGGATTTACTTGTTCGTGGTAGCAGTCCGACCTTCGACCCAGAAATCCAGAAACGTAAGCAGCCGGAGCACAAATGTTATCCCTAAAGTGTATTCGGCACTGGCTGGGCCTTACCTGAAGATGATGCTCAGTTCTGGTGCCTCTATTCCAGAAAGGATAGAGATTGCCTTGGTTCAATGCGGATATGAATGACAAAAATGAATAATGTTAAGACAATTAATAAGGGCGATTTAGATAGATTACATATATGAAACCTCAATTTAAGAACAAGCATCAATGGGTATAAGAATAAATTAAGGTTCTGGAAGGAGAAAAGGCAAGAACTGGTTCGCAAACCAGGCGATAATTGAAGGGAAGAAACTGAGCAGGTATGTAGTTGAAACTTTAACTGTATGTTAGATGTATTTATAGAGGAGAAAGGAATTGATTAATAGCCTACTCACAGAGCTCCCATTTTTAGGCCGTCTGACCTCTTGTAGTCTCCTTATATCTATGTGTATCTATGTAGCAGAAAATTTCCCACAACCCGCCTAGATCACCAATGAAAACGATTGGAAGAGGTTTAGGGTATGTCCACACACACACAAAAAAAAAGATTGAGGCGTGCGCGCACACGCACACGCATGCGCGCGCACACACACACACACACACACACACACACACACACACACACACACACACACACACACACACACACACACACACACGTAATTCCATAAAAAGGGAAGCACCAGTAGCTACCGTAGCGTTACCATAAATAGCACTTTAGTAGCCTTAGTATTAGCAGTGGATTCAGCAGAGGTGGTGGTAACAGTAAAGGCCGGGATAGTCGTCACAACAGGGGGAATAGTAGCAGTACATCAGTGGTACTAGTGGTCGAGGTGGTACAACATTGTCAGTTTTTACCACATTCTGTATTGGAAAGCCGAGCAGTGTTGACTTTGGGGCTCAGGAGTGGCAGCGAGCTGGCTGATCTAATTCTGACGCTGCCTGCCCGTTCCCTTCTCCCCTGGGGTTTTCCCTTTTGGAAGAGAAAACTGTGCTGTTCAACCTGACCGCAGTGGTGAGAACGAAACGGTAAAACATTACAAACATTGCGGAACCATGCGTGTGACTTGCATGCTTTCACCCCCCCCCCCCCCCCCACACACACACAAACACGGAAATAAGGCAAACTACTCTTTTTACATCCAGGAATCTCCATTTGTTTATTCGCAAGTAACAAACGCTCTTACCCGGCCTGCCTACACGTCACAGTCTAACAACAAAGCTATACAACGTCCATACACTCTGAAAGGAATTTGCATGAAAAGCCATTAATGGACAATTTGACGGGATTTGGCTAAAAAGGAGACCCTATAACTCAGTTTGCTATACTCTTGCATTGAAAAAAAAAATGTGCATGGATACAACTGTGTGGGCAGAGAAAACAATTTGATCGGATAAAAGTCTCAATATTTCTTCTGCAACAGTTCACACTTGGCTGACAAACATGACGGAAACTGTACCGAATCTCAATTTAGGCATCAGACGATTGCCGTACTTTCTTTTGTTTGATTTAACTCGAATCGTGTAATTACATTGTTGCCACAGTAATGTTCATTTTAAATGTAAGATTAAACATTTCGCACTCACGTGTCGTAAGAGTTTATTAAGGGATCGTATTGATTTAAAAAAAAAACAGAGCATATGCTTGGAAAAGTTGGAAAGTTTCGTTTAGTCGGCGCAACATCTGTGGTCATATGCCGGAGAGAGACAGAAGGGGAAGGAATTATAGAAGGGAACAGATCCCTGAAGACGGGACACAACCCCCGATTAATACCTGGTACCCATTCACTGCTGGGTGGACAGGGGCGTAGGGTATCGGAAAAGCCGCCCAAATTTTTCCACTCCGCCCGGGAATCGAACCCGGGCTCTCTCGGTTGTGAGCCGAGCGTGCTTACCACTTAAGATCATGCTGCGCCGTGTTCATCCCGGTGACGTTGTGGAAGTTGCAGCAAGGCATTAAAAATGACACCAGGCCGGTGGGCCAACCCAAAGACAGCCTTAAATGCAGGCATTTGATATTTCACATTGTGCAACATTGCACCGCTTTGAAGCTCAAGTTCTTTCAGGCCCGAGGTGTGCAAGACAATGTGTAGAGATCTAATTATTTTTTTTCGTGGACAAATATTCAATTCTTTGCACCGAGGACAAAAACAGCATCCAATCCACTTCTCGCCTAAGAATTTCACACAAACATAGCACTAATCCCCCAGTCCCTTGGCCCTGACAGCCATGTCAACACTTTCTGTGTGGAGCCAGACGCAACACACATCCGCTCAGGACCACGACTACTCATTCACTACTACTATTACTACTACTGCTACGACTACAATACTACTACTACTACTACTACTATTACTACTACTACTACTACTACTATTACTACTACTACTACTGCTGCTGCTGCTGCTGCTGCTGCCGCTACTGCTGCTTCTATAACTATATAGTATTACTACAATACATAGGTGGTGGTTATACTAACTAAACTAAAACTAAACTAACCTGATACTAAAACTGCAACAGGTCGTTGTTTTACTATATAAATATAGTATTCATATTATTTCTGAGAAATCTGATTTTCCTGTACACAATCTGCGTCAAAGCAGTATGTGCATCTATCGATCATATCAAAGTGACTTTCATGGGTAAAGTTTATTATTTTCAAGCCTATTCATATATTTTTACACTGTTTTGGGACTTTAACCAATAAGATAATTTCTTTTCCTGTTTCAATACTATTTAATAACGAAAAATGTCAACAACTAACGTAAAAAAATGAAATTTCGATTGACAAATTTGGAGCAGGAATAATAAAAAAGTGTACAACTTTGTGTGTCCACAGTGTGGGTGAGTGTGTTGTGATGCTCTTACGTCTGTCATTATTCTGAACGATTTCCAGACCTCCCTACACCCCCTAACCCCCCACCCAGACACTACGTGGTTCATTGTGGTGTGTTTGGCTGCAGCTTTCCACTGCCTGTTTACGGTTATAGGATGATTGGTTTGCACGGGGGATGAATGACATATCCGCGGCTCGTTAACTAATGCGGCCTATTGTTCGTTGCGGGATCCTCCCGACGACACGCTCGCCTTTGGATTGGGTTTCAGTGTTTTGGAAATCACGCGTGTGTTTGTTTGCTAAAATTATGTGTGTGTGTGTGTGTGTGTGTGTGTGTGTGTGTGTGTGTGTGTGTGTGTGTGTGTGTGTGTGTGTGTGTTTTATAGGCGTGACTGTCCTTAAAAATGACTTGTTTGGTCCATGCTGCCCCCCGGTGCTACTCTTGACAAAGTCGCTGAAGTTAATAATTATTAAAGATTTGGACAGCATGTGGGCTCTACTCCGCTACTCGGCGATGGTTGGACTACAACGTCCGCGTGCTAACCACTCGGCCATGGCTACATTCGTTATATTCTTTGGCAGCGGTGGCCGGGAAGTGAATGTACCAACGTCGTGACCTACCCTCTACAGTCCCTCCGATGCTGTATTATTTTTTCTACATTTTTCATTAATAAATATTTTGGAAATGATACAAAAAAAACCCATCAATGTACGTATTTCCACCTCTTCCATAATATATAAAAAAAGAAAAGAATAGTTTCTCATTTTGGCTACATTTAGTTAGCATTTTTCTCATCATTACGTAAACAGTTAAAATTTTAGATCAAATATCTTCAGGACCACTGGAAGCCAACATGAACACGAATATTGAGAGCTTTCAAATAAAACAATAACAAACACCACTTCGCATATTTACCTGGATATAAAAATGCATGTGTCCGTATGTTTACTAGGAAACGATATCAGTACTTTTATTTATGTCTGTGTTTATCTCTAGCGGCTGAGGTATTTTGTATTCATTGCGCCCATTTTGCGGCAAAGCTACAACAAAAGCCACTCATTATACGCGAGGTGACCATAAGTGGGGTTCAAAATATAGGGTAAAGAGTCATGAATACGCGTCGACCCTGTGTCGTGTTTACATGTTGGGTTTGTGTGACCTGACCAGCCATCCATGAGTCATCAGTGCAGTGTTTCTGTGGGACATTCTCTCTCTCTCTCTCTCTCTCTCTCTCTCTCTCTCTCTCTCTCTCTCTCTCTCTCTCTCTCTCTCTCTCTCTCTCTCTCTCTCTCTCTCTCTCTCTCTCTCTCTCTCTCTCTCTCTCTCTCTCTCTCTCTCTCTCTCTCTCTCTCTCTCTCTCTCTCTCTCTCTCTCTCTCTCTCTCTCTCTCTCTCTCGATTGAGTGTGTGAGTGTGTGTGTAAATCATCACGCCCTGATCACGAGTTGGACCTGCAATCGCCAGCAAGCACCCTTCCGACAAGTGCAAGGCTAATTATAGTCGATCTCTTTGGTACTGTCGGAAGCTCACACACCACATCCCCTTTGTTCAAGGGGGGACAGTAACCACTACTTGTCAGCGGAGCGGACAAATCCCGGCCTGACCAGTGCTCGAACTTCCGCCTGTCAGACCGGGAAGCCTGGCAGCGTTCAAGGGGGGAGAGTAACCACTACATGTCAGTGGAGAGATCCCGGCCTGACCAGTGCTCGAACTTCCGCCTGTCAGGCCGGGAAGACTGGCAGCGCAGCGCTTTTACCGACTGAGCTACGGAGCGGTGTGTGTGTGTGTGTGTGTGTGTGTGTGTGTGTGTGTGTGTGTGTGTGTGTGTGTGTGTGTGTGTGTGTGTGTGTGTGTGTGTGTGTGTGTGTGTGTGTGTGTGTGTGTGTGTGTGTGTGTGTGCTTTTAAAGGTTTACGTAGTAATATTTATTATGCAGGAATGTAATAGTGAATATATGTATGCATGCATGTATGTATGCATGTATGTATGCATAACAAATCCACACAATAAAAGAAACTCAACACACCAGGAGTACCCGGCCGCAGCAACTCATCACACATATTTCAGGCGTTATTAGACAAACAAATACGCATCGCTAGCGGTTTAAAATACCCAACGTGACATTATCAACTCGTTTATATGAGCAAATGTAAAACATATAAACGAGTTAGACCGCTCGCTGGTATTTTAGCATATTCATTTCTGAAACAGAGGGCGGTGCTTACAAACACCAAAATAAAGCCTAAATACATTATTATATCATCCCTTCGGCCGTGGGAATGCTCGGCATGGAACCGTATACAAAAGAGTTGACAAAAATCATAACATAATCAATTTAAACGGACAGCCATTTCACAGGTTCACCGTGGAATATTACGCGGGGCGGGAAACGCCGCTAACAACGAACAAAATCGCTTTATTTTACCAGACACTCCTAAAACTTTCCTCAAACAAGGGGGAGTGAAGGTGTTATAGCGTGGTGTGTGTGTGTGTGGGGGGGGGGGGGGGGGGGCAAAAATTTTTAAATGGACGCACACAAATATCTATCTACAAGGCACGTTGAAACCAAGGCTGGGGTTCGATTGTTTTGAGTTAGCCCCTCAGTCCCGCCCTCCTCGTCCGTTTCAATAGCAATTATTTTTTTCATAGGCCATTCAAGTCCGACAATCTCCCGCTCCAATCTTGCGTCCGCTGCTATATCAAGATAATCTGACATGCTTCTCAAGATAATTTGACATGCATCTCAAGGTAACCTGGAATACATCATGGCTCATCTTGTCTCGTCGTCTTTCCTTATTACAGTTATTACAGTTCTATCGATCGATCTCCATAATTAAACGAGTCGGTAGAAACGTCAGGAGGGAACTGAAAGAAAAAAATAATAAGTAGATAACTCTTTCAGCTAAGCATACAATCTTGGGAATAATTGGAATGAATTTACGATAAATTTCTTCGGAGAGGAGTCACCACTTCTTATTGAAAACTAATCAGATATCTGCAGCGTTGCGGAGATGGGAGGTGGGGGGGGGAGAGAGAGAGAGAGAGAGAGAGAGAGAGAGAGAGAGAGAGAGAGAGAGAGAGAGAGAGAGAGAGATAGAGAAAAATACAGAAAAGGAACACTGATTAAAAGTTTATATCATCGCCAGCCGTTAACAAGCCCGGGGCGAGGAGGAGTTAAATGCCGTCGCCCTCCTAAAATCTTGTATACCGATGAATCTTTTGGCGCATCTTTTATTAAACGCAACAAAACAACAAAGATCGCCTAATCATATCATTGATATAATATTATATATATATATATATATATATATATATATATATATATATATATATATATATATATATATATATATATATATATATATATATATATATATATATATATATATATATATATATATATATATATATATATATATATATATATATATATATATATATATATATATATATATATTATGTCTCGTATTATTGCATCTCCTTTTAGGATTTTTGTTCAGCGTCTATTATTTTTCAACCATATACTCCTCGAGGTTTGATGCAATTTTCTATGATCAGTTTTTTTTCAGTCTCTCTCTCTCTCTCTTTTTTTTTTTTTTTTTTTATTTAAAAAAATTTTTAAAGAAAAGGAGGCCTAAAAAAATTTTTTGGTAAAATTATTCTAAGAGCCTGTGTATGGGACAAATTGAATTGTCGAATGTTGAAAACATTCTTACAAATAAAAATAAAAAAAAAAAAAAAGAAAAGAAAAAACAACATCGAATAATGTCAGTTTGTCTCTTTATATTTATAGTTTATAGCTCTAGCGCTCTTGGGTGTTCTCTCTCTCTCTCTCTCTCTCTCTCTCTCTCTCTCTCTCTCTCTCTCTCTCTCTCTCTCTCTCTCTCTCTCTCTCTCTCTCTCTCTCTCTCTCTCTCTCTCTCTCTCTCTCTCTCTCTCTCCTCTCTCTCTCTCTCTCTCTCTCTCTCTCCCTCTCTCTCTCTCTCTCTCTCTCTCTCTCTCTCTCTCTCTCTCTCTCTCTCTCTCTTCTCTCAATCAAATCAACCAGCGCTTAGAAACAGGCGTGTGAGAGGCGAACCCCATTTCCATATGAACACTTGCTTATCTTTTGAAGTGTTTTAACCAGCGTAAACTGATAGGCGCGTCCTGCCTGTCGTGTGTCCTGTTTCTTTCAATGTTCGTCCCATCTGCTGTTCTTTACTTCAGCCTCAGCTTCCATTCATAATATTCCACTCACTGTTTCTCCCTTTCCCTTCCGTTATTTTGTTGATAACCTACAATCATAAACCTGCAAATTCATTATTATAGCTCTCTTGCTTTCTATAAACCAGAGACAGGGAGGTGGTTCACGGAGGCATGCCAGCTTTAATAAAACAAGTTTTCTTCGGAATCTGGAAAATACAAAACTTTACCACCTCTTCCTATGACATGGAGTTTAGTAAAAAAAATCTCTTCAATCGTTTTTTTCATCTTTCTCACATTTCTTCGTTCCGACTTCACTCTTTCCATCTCGTGTAACTGCCACTTAACTTTCTTCAAACTTGTTGAAATAGTAATCATCGGAAAATTTGAGACTTTTCCTTCCCTATCCTTTCGAATTGATTGCTCTTACTATTCTCATTCATCCATGATAATAAACATCTGTCACTCTCTTGCAGTTTTCAACCATTGGTTTTCCTAATAAAGTACTCGAGTGGTTGTTTAAAGCTGTGAAATCAAGGCGTTAATCTTACTGTTAAAATTTTCGTCTCCAAGGAGATTGTATGACCATTCTGCTTTCAATTTCTTCTGTTCTTAGTTGGTTCGTTGTTGTTCTATATCAATTTTTTTAAACATATTTCATTCTACATTTTCATACTACAATTTTTCGAAAAAGCGTGCACATGGTTTAAATCTTGTTTGTAAGCTACATGTTGATTCAAATAGAATAGTTACCAATTACATAATATGATAATGTATTTTTTTCATCCAACGGATAGTATAACTTTCACCTGACGACTATTAACTAGATATTCCAGTATGTAGACCGACGTGTCACGAGTATTTCATGCGTGCGATGGTTGCCGATGAAGCTGGATGTTGTTTTCCCAGGAGCAATGAGTGTTTTCTTTGAGCTGATAAAAACATTTCTTCAAATTTAATGTTCTTATGTTTTTTCTTCGTTTTCGTGAGACGGAAGTTGTTCACGACACGAATTGTATTAGACGTGATATTCCGATTTCTCTACATTCAGCAGAAGTTTTCATAATTCCGGTTTTTGTCGTGAACACTTCCAGTCTCACGAAAACGAATAATCATCCTTGAATATAATATCTTATTAGGAATATAAGCATTAGAATGTATCTCCTGAAACGTTCTTCTCAACTGTTCGTATGACCGCTTTTTGTAACACGTTGATACCGAGAATACACCGTCAAGTTTCATTGGTAAATATAGCATTATTAAATATGCACAGACACACTAGTTAGGAGTGGATTTTTTTTTTTTTTTTTACGTGTTCGCCTATAGCACCGGTAGGCTTTCTTCAGGGGCCTGGTGGTAGGCCCAAGTCCGTCATGGCGTAGGCAATTTTTATAGTGGCGCCAGTTAGTCTTGGCTCATGCTGCCCCCCGGGACTCATTATTGATTCACTTGGACGGTTTTTTCTAGAGTCCGGGTTGATGGGTGGTCTTCAGCACAGCATGTGGGTAGTCTTAGGCCACTCGGCGGTGACTGTAAAATCCCAGGTGGTGAATCATCGTCACATGACAAGTCTCTTCCGTTCGATCAAAGAATAGGTACCACATATCTTTTATTGAAAGGCTTCTTCTGATGGGTAACATTGTGAACGATAGAGAAACAATAATTATGAGACAACATGTTACCCTCGCTGAATGAGTGATTTGCTGATGCTGATGCTGCTCTACCACCCCGGTCTCTCCTCCTCGCCACTTCAGTAACATCCCTCCTCCATCCTCCACGACGTTCCATCCGTCTGCTCTCGCCCATTATGACTGAGATGCGGATGAAACGAACCAGACACAACCCGCCTCAAGGAAAAACACGACAGAGAAAGACAAATCGACGGACATGATGTGTAAAATAAGATAAATGAATGCAAGTGTTTTTTTTCTGTTCTCCGAAAATGAAACCCATTTATTTCACAAAAAGATCTACATCTCTCTCTCTCTCTCTCTCTCTCTCTCTCTCTCTCTCTCTCTCTCTCTCACACACACACACACACACACACACACACACACACACACACACACACACACACACACACACACACACACACACACACACACACACACACACACACACACACACACACACACACACACACACACACACACACACACACACACACACACACACACACACACACACACACACACACACACACACACACACACACACACACACACACACACACACATAATTCTTGCATGGATGGAAAAAAAAATAGTGCACTTTCATAAATACAAAATCAAAAAGGAATGTATAAATAAAATCGGAGGCGAGAAGTCCATTTCGAGGAGTTGATTTGTACATAACCTTCACCTTCAAGTAGTGCTCTCGATCATCAGTTTGACCACCACCATCACATCCCCACTCACCATTACCATGACAACCTTCACCACCACCACCACCACCACCACCAATGGTCTATAAGGTCTTCTCGTATTGTGTGAGTTCAAGACTCTTATTTGTACTTCCCTTTCTTTATTCTCCTCTCCCTCTTTTCCATGAACAGCTCTCCACCTCCTCCTTCACCTCCTCCTCCTCCTCCACCTCCACTTCTTCCTTCTTCTTCAGCCTGCTACTCCTTTTACTCATCCTTCTCCTCTTTAAACTTCCTCCTCCTCCTCCTCCACCTCCTCCTCCTCCTCCTGCTCCATTATGCTACTCACTAACTCTTCTCAAATCATTTTTTTCCCTCCCACTTTACCACTATCTTTTTACTTTATGGAAACAGAACTTGTAAATTTTACTCTTCTTTTTTCTTTACTTTTTTCTACTTTCCATTTTCGCGACCTGCTCCAGGATAATCCCCACCCTCCTTACCATCACTACCTCCTCCTCCTCCTCCTCCTCCTCCTCCTCCTCCTCCTCCTCCTCCTCTTCATCTTGTTTGAATGCGTATCGTTCACCAATGCGATCAATGCTATGATAATCTGTACCTGTCGTGATGGCCTCCACTTGAATAATATTGTTTCAACGCGTTTTGAAGGACTGCTAAATGATGAGTCTCTTACTTTTTAAAATGATTGTTATCGCGGGAAGAGGAACAGCAAACCGTAAAGAAACAAACCATATGAACGACACATCACCCAGGAAGGAATGTAATTGAGAAATTGAAAAACTGAAACAGGCTAAGGTATCTCAAAGCGTCGGAAGCAAGAGCGACATTTCTCTCCTACCCCAACGCGTGTAATCTAATACCCTTGCGTGATAAACTACTTGCTTACAATGCTGTGGAGAAATCGGGCGTGATAGCAATCACGAAAACGTGGACCAACTCTGATCAACTTAGTCTGAATTCTCCATTACGAGGTTCGAATGTATGTATAAAAACAGACTGTACAAAGAAGGGGGCAGTTGCGTACGACATGGATATGCTCTCTGCTGTAAAATTTAATAGAAAAACTCAGAACAATAGGATTCTGTTTACGTAGAGATAACACTAACAAACTGACGATTGCAACCGTATGCAGACCACTAAAACAGCAGGCAGTAGTAGACACCTCCCTTCACGACGATATTTATACACAACAAAAAACCTTCAGTAAATTTTGAGGACATTATCTGCCCCAACATCGACTGGATCACGATAAATGAAGACCAGGTGGGTGACAGAATAATCAAAATGATAGACACATTCCTGACCCAGATTATTACCAAACCGACGCGAGAGAACAATATATTTGATCTTGTATTCATGATTGATTCTGACTTCAGTAAGGTTAGTAAATGTTAATCAAGTGGCTGCAGTCAATTCGTCTTCGCTTCCTTATCAGAACTGAACACGAACGTACCGAAAACCTAATCAAAATACCAAACTCTGAAAAGGACAGTTTCATTTTTTATTGTGACCTACTGCCCCATGCTATTTGGGAGCAGCTGGATTTTATTACAATAGTCAACCTTAGCAAATGTAAAGCTATGCACTTTGGGCCCGTATATCGTAACCATACATACTCCATGTGAGGAGTGCCACAACAAGTCATGCATGACGAAACAGACCTCGGGGGCACTATCAGCAGTGACTTGAAACACACAATGCATTGTAAGTTTGCCTGCACAAATGCAAATACAATGCTCGAGTTCATGGCAATTAACTTTAAATGTTGGACCTCGGTAGTACTGTTCTTGTATAACACTGGTGAGACCTCTCCTGGAATACGCAGCCAGTTTTGGTTCCCTAATTACAAAAAGGATATTGAATATCTCGAGAGTACAGCGACGCAATAAGAAAATTATACAATCACTGATGACTAAACATTATGAAGAATGACTCAAGCAACTCAACATCTTCACTTTGAAAAAGAGCCGACTGCCGGGGTCTTATGCAAGTCTTCAAATACTTTAACAAATTCAGTGGTATCGATTACTCCTAGCTTCTTGCGCTCCAGACTAATCTGGAAACTAGAAACAATAGTCAGAAACGTAGCTCAATCAAACCGATGCAAAAGATATTGTCAGGAGTTATTTCTCGAACAGAGTCATTCGCCCCTGGAATAGCCTTTCTGCAGAAGTGGATTCTGAGAAAACTGCCATCTCCATGATTGCTCGACTGCTTGATTGTTCCTCGCATTATTCGTTGATCTGATTCGTCAGGGTTAAATTAAAAGTACTCATGCGTACCTACAAAAGTATGTTAATCTGTTACGCAAATCACTCAGGTGGCTGACGAATTAATTAAATGACTACAGCAGGCAACCTCGAAATGAGCCAATAAGCTTCCCGCTGCCTGCGCTTCCATGTTTTCATATTTCCAGGTTTCCTCCTCCTCCTCCTCCTCCTCCTCCTCCTCCTTCCACCCTTGAGGACACTCCACTTGACCCCCGGCCCACTATCAGGCTTTCACTGCATACCTGGATATTTGGGCCTCAAGGACTCCGCCAAGATGGGTTGAGAAAAAAAGTCTTAATCATCGAATACTTTTAGGTCTTCAGATTTTTCACACATCTTCAGATTCCGCATCTTCATTCATATCCCAATTCATTTATACGTCAATATTATGCCGATACTTCTTTATTTATTTGCTTACTGGTTTTGCATTTTTTCTCATTCTCTTTGCAGGATAACGTGGCTCTGGGTAGGGGGTCAGGGAGAAGAAAATGCGCGCTGATAGCAAAATAAAATCACTGAATAAAAAAAAATAAGATAGATGAACAAAAAGGAAAGAGAAACAAAATAAATGAAATCGTTTACTGCATCTGAACAAAGAGGTGTGGAAAAATGTAACTAAAGAAACGGAAGGATGATTTAATACAGGAGAAAAATGGAAAGTGGGAAGAAGGGAGAGTAAGGTATGACGTAACATCGTGGGGACAGCATTGCCAAGTGGTCAGTCAGC
>NC_066511.1:23436921-23446921 GCF_024679095.1 Eriocheir sinensis
TATTTTTTAAATTATCAAGATACCACGAAAGGAAAAAATAGCCTTCATTCAATGAAATGGCTGCATGTAAGATACACATTAATAAATTAAAAGAGTTGTGTGGATGGGAGAGAGAGGGAGCGTTGACAGGTGTTTTTATCCAAATATGCAAACAGCCCATAGCGTTTTTCTTAAAGAAAATATTATTTGGATTTTTGTAATTATAGAAGTACAATGAGTTACCCACTGGTTGGACCTTGAAGCCTTAAAAATGAATACTTATTTGGGCGATGGGAATCTTATACATTTTTTTTAATTTAACTTTCTTAAACGTATTCAGCTTGGCATTTCAGTTTCATGCTTTCATGTGAGAATGGCTGTTCCTTCACACTGCTCCACCCTTTTAATTATCTGTGCTGACCTTTTTGTAGAGTCCCACTCGATGAATTATAAAAAAACCTATTTGTGATTGAACTTTACGCTTCTCACACATTTTTATCTGAACCTGCTTGCAAAGAAAAAAAAATGCAATAAAACACATTTTTAATCTGAAGAACTATTATAAGTGTTAATTTTCTATATAAACAACATACGGAAAGCAAAAACGTGAGAAGAAAATATGACTAAAGAATAGTACACACACTAATCTATGGTAGAAGGAAGTAGATGTTCTAATATCTTAAAAATAGTATGGACTACTCTGTTAGTATTGAAGCTGTACACTCGTGCTCACTGCAACATTTCTCCCTACAACCACGTTACTGCCGCACGTGTACCTGTCAGAATGGGCTGGTGGCTCGGCAGAAATGTTCTTTCTAGGTACGTGAAGGTCCTGGTAACCCATCGTTGGCAGCAGCAACATTCCGTCATCGCGACCCTTCAAGTTGGCCCAGAGAGAGACTGACTCTGCCCTTCAGTGCGAATGTTGCCTGTCTCTCGTCGTACTTACAGCTGGCTAGAATTCCATGCAGCTGCCAGCAGAGCAAAATCTACATGATATAATAGAACAATAGTAAACATGATAAAAAAATAATATATTGTTCCTGTGGTTATCAAGCCTGATTCTTTTCCTGCCTTCGTCAGAAATGAGAGACAAAGGACTGACAAACTCATCCAATCAACAAAATTTCCAAGCAATTTTTGACAAATTGCAGGCCAGGCCCCGCCGCAGCCTGAGGCCGCGCCCACCTTGATCGGGGTCATGTCTTGAAGCTGTCGCTGCCACAATGACATGATCACAAGACTTCTGATATAATCTGTCATTAATATTATTTCTGATAACATACAATTTTGTAAAACGGTAATATTTCACAAGATTTCACTACTAAATAAAATGCAGAAGATATGTAATTTAGATGGGAAGAGGTCTGTGATATACTCAACGCTTTGGTTTGTGTCCGCTGTGGCCAATGATAAATGTAGCTAGAAAAACAGCCAGCAATATTATAGCCTATGGCCTTAAAATTATGGCCTTAACATTATGGCCTTAAAATTATGGTCTTAAAATCATTTACAGAGCAGTAGATAACTGTAAAATACGGAAAGAAAAATCTTCCAAAAAAATGACAACATAAAATATCATTGCCTTGATTTTTACATTATTTTTTCATTCCTCACTCACAGATCATGCTGACATTGCAATTCCAGGTGCATATGACAATAAAATACCAACTGACGTTTGTAACGACAGCTGTGACAACTATATGAATACATAACGGTGTATAAATAAATAAATAAATATATATATCTATATATATATATATATATATATATAGATATATATATATCTGTATATATATATATATATCTATATATATATCTAGATATATATATTAGGGTAGGCGGTGGGTGACTGTTTAGCGTGCGGGCCTGGCTTTCACGGCGCCATGGACAACGTCGGTTCGAATCCCCACGCTACCACCTGGGATTTTTCAGTCACCGCCGAGTGGCCTAAGACTACCCACATGCTGTCCAGAAGACCACCCATCAACCCAGACTCTAGAAGAAACCGTCCAGTGAATCAAGAATGAGTTCCGGGGGGCAGCATGAGCCAAGCATAACTGGCGCCACTATAAACAGATTGCCGGCGCCATGGCGGGCTTGGGCCGACCACCAGGCCCTTGAAGAAAGCCTACCGGCGCTACTGGCCGAGATGTAAAAAAAAAAAAAAATATATATATATATATATATATATATATATATATATATATATATATATATATATATACGGCAACGTGGGTGTGTTATGCTGTTACTACTCTGTTGTGTTGCTGCCTCTGCAGAGCAGCCCGCTAAAATAACATGCCTTAAAAATAATAGCAGATGATTCTTCCAGCTCCGCTGTCATAGAGGAACTAACCAAGAAATACAGCAACACATCGGATCAATTACAATCGTTCTGGATGCCGGCAGAAAGAACTTTTGGAAGACTCTGAAAGGCGAGAATGGTATTGGTCGCTGGAGAAAGACTGCTTCACGAGATTCTGGGAAGTTCTTAAGCTCGTTTGGACGACGGAGTGACGGGATTCCTTTTGTTGAGCTTGTAATATGTTTTTACCATCCATGTTCGTTTGGCAATGATGAGGGATAACGACGTATGACACGTGTGTGTGTGTGTGTGTGTGTGTGTGTGTGTGTGTGTGTGTGTGTGTGTGTGTGTGTGTGTGTGTTTGTTTGTTTGTTTGTTTGTTTGTTTGTGCGTGCGTGCGTGGGTGCGTGCGTGTGCGTGTGTGTGTGTGTGTGTGTGTGTGTGTGTGTGTGTGTGTGTGTGAACAGAAGCATATGCGCGAGTGAGCGGTAATTGTAGAGGAGGAAAGACGAAACAACCAGACGGCGGGAGGGAGGCAGAGGTAGATATTAAAAAAAAAAGAAGATTATATAACTCCGAGTAAAAAAATCCTGCGAAACAATTTTTGTTAAATCTGACCTCAACCTCTCTACCTTTAAGTTACTTGCGGGGGAAAATAATGAACATTTTTGCTGTATCCCACCGAGTTAATACAGGAGGCAGTCACCATACACTGCTTCTACCCTTACTACCTCGAAGGCGCTGTAAGGAAGAGCAAATTGTACAAGGTGAGAAAGACATGATCCTCTGGGAAAACCTCACAGTTACCTTGAATGTAGTGATGGAGGCGAGAGAAATACAACCAATATTGCTGCAGAATTATGACCTGAATTTTGTGCTTAGGAAAATATGTATAATTTTTTTTTCATATTTATTTCTTCTTGACTTCAAAACACTATCTTGTTCGATAAAAAAAATATTTAGAGAAGAGTTAAGGAATTCTCCCAGCTCTCAGGCAACTTTTTTTTTTTTTTGTAATTCAGAAAGTGGATATGATTATGCTGGACTTGCCGTGAAGTTTACGCCATCTGTCTTTCTCGTCTCTAAAATCTTTCTCACAAATATCGTAATTTTACTGAAATTTCATACAAACAAAGGAAACAATCCATCCATTTCTGAGAATGACGTCATAAATCGTTCTTGTATTTGCTCACTAAATCTCATAAGAAGTGCATGAAGCCACGAGGAAAATATGATGAATCTAGAATAGAATATACTGCCGCTGATGAAAGTTGCTTTATTAAAAAGCACCTGAACGAAATAAGATGAAACAACGACCGAAAGATCTAATAAAATTCAATAGGTTTTCCCTCTTGCAAGGGTCTTTGTGCCTCAGGGTCTCTTCACACCGAATAGACTCTGATTCATCCTCGACAACTCGGCAGGACACACGTCAACAAACCCCACCGAGGCGACCGTATTGCCCGTCTCAGACTTCTTGGAGCTCATTACACGTGGACCGACTTCGTATTGTGTGGATATAGTTCAGGGACATATCTATTCCAGAAATAAAACCTGCCAATATACGAGTATATTAGCTTTATGATGCAGGGATTTTTTTTAGGGTGGGGAGCATAACATGGCACGCCTACTTTCGAGTAAAATCACCGTTCTATTTCACTTCTTGATGACATCAAGCAGTCATCATTGGCAAAACAAACAAAAAAATAACTGTTCATCTGAAGTAAATTATTTTCTGAGGCAGAGATTAAAACACATTCACTTATAAAAAAAAAAAACGTAAATAAAAGGCACTAGAGCCCGCGGAATTAGCGAACTCCTACCAGTCGCTAAACACACTAAACATACAGAGCAGCAAACCGACAGACAAATCAGCATTGACTAACGCGGCTGCTAGAAATAAACTCACATTTAAAAGTATTCCCAGAGTCTCTACGTGCAGTGGGGGAAAAAAGACGCAAGAAAGAAAAAAAGAAAAAAAAAAGAAACCAAGACGGAATCCAAAGGGCTCGGACAAAGACACAGACAGACAAACATCCACAAAACCAACTCATTCTCATGGGAAACAAATAGTGCTAGGAATACTCTACATTGCTGTTGGGGGAATGAGCCACACACACACACACACACACACACAGACACACACACCTCTGAAAACAATACCAGCATTCTCTACGCGGCGGGTAATAATGAATATGAAGACGCGGTGCGAGGGTACAAACAGTTATGACGTAGAGAACAATACCAAGAAAACATGATGCATTTCGCTACCTTAAAGACAATGGAGGTAAAAACGTCGTCTTTCCCGTCCAAGCTTCCATTTAAATTCCGCAATAGCTTCTCTTGTGAAACTTTCCACCAAAACACCAACGAGCCGTCAGCACGAGATTCGCCCGCCTTCTTTGAGGACTTAATTCGGCTGTTGTTCTCTGCATTCTATTGGAGAAGTTGGGACGCGAGAAACAGAGAAAAAAAAATTAACAAATGTCACCATCCTCCGTAAGGGACAATAAATCAGCAAGCATCGTTAATCTCCCAGAAAATTCATTCGTCCGGCTGAAAAAAGAATCGCATCAAAGTATACTTGATACTGTTTTTCTTATGTCTAACGCAGAAAACGAGGCAATATGTCCAAGAACCACCAGCACGAATCCAGAGGGCAAACACACTGTGTGGGCGTGGCGAGGGAAAGGCGGGAATGATTATTATGTGGAGTGGATGGCGCAAGGGAAGCGAAGAGGAGGAGGAGGAGAAGAAGGCGTGAGATGAAACTTCACAATGACACCACTTGAGGGGGGGGGAGAGAGAGAGAGAGAGAGAGAGAGAGAGAGAGAGAGAGAGAGAGAGAGAGAGAGAGAGAGAGAGAGAGAGAGAGAGAGAGAGAGAGAGAGAGAGAGAGAGAGAGAGAGAGAGAGAGAGAGAGAGAGAGAGAGAGAGAGAGAGAGAGAGAGAGAGAGAGAGAGAGAGAGAGAGAGAGAGAGAGAGAGAGAGAGAGAGAGAGAGAGAGAGAGAGAGAATGTGGCAAGTTGAAGGGAGAGGAAGAAAAAGGGAATAGAGTTTTCAGCTTCTAGATGAGGAAGAGAAAGTTGGAGTCTGAGAGGAATGGACGTAAGGCACGGTAATGGATGCCCTGACAACGAGTAGAGAGACTGAAGCTGATAAACAAATTAAACTGAAGAGATAAGGAAGCAGCAACGAAGCCGAAAAAGAAGAAACATAGGAAAGACATAAATGAAGAAAGAGCGGAAGGGCAGGAACGATATATATATAGAGAGAGCGGGATGTATACACGAAAAATTATGAAAGACTACTTTGGAAGGTGGCTAAGTAGGTAAGGGAGGCTGTATGAATAGGCAGTGACGTCTGATGGCCGCAACAAAATCGTGGAAAAATATGAAATTAATTAAACCTCCAATATTCAATTTTTAGAGTCGGGGGATGAATGTGTTGAAGACGTTGGTTGTGGAGGAGCTTCTATTGAGTTTATATTATATTCCCGTAAAAATACTACATAGATGGGATCAAAAAGAGTTCAAGAGGAAGTGACCTCCTGAGGCACCACGCTGCGACAAGAACATCTAGCTTGCTGTCAAAGGCCATCCAACCGACCAGCCAGTTGGTCAGCGTTAACTGGGCGTCTGGATATGGAATCAGTTATTTAGTTATTATTCCATGGAGGTCGTCATCCATCATTTCATCCAATAATTTTTACTTCCATTAATTCATTCGTTCATCTATCAGTTCATCCTTCTATCCAGCCATTCACCCATCCACCCAGACAATTCCTCCGCCCATACATTCATCTATCCAGCGAGTCCCCAGCCATCCATCGAATAGCCAGCCAAGCGTCACCATAAAGACGAGAAATCAATATGTATACCTCTCTCTCCTCGGAGGCCCATTCTTTGGGGCGGCGCGGCTCAGTAGAGACCTTTGCAGCGACACACGCCACAGTCAGAATGATGAATGGGAGTGTTTACCGATTCCATTTAGGATAACGTCAAACCCTCAGCTGATTTTGTTCTTGCAAAAAAGGTTTGAATACGGAGAGAACATGTTTGAGTGTTCAACTACGAGTGCTTTATTTTTTCTGTTGACAATACTATTGAATACGTCTATAAACATCTGCACGGCTGACTTTTAAGAGAAACATATACACAATGGGGGGGGCGGAGAGAGAGAGAGAGAGAGAGAGAGAGAGAGAGGATATATATATATATATATATATATATATATATATATATATATATATATATATATATATATATATATATATATATATATATATCGAGGAGAGTCGGTAGATGAGTCGACAGAGTGACTGCCCCGCGTTCAGGAGGACGCGAGCTCAATCCCCGCCCGGTGCCACCAAGCTGGGATTTTTCAGCCGTCGCCGAGTGGCTTAAAACTACCCACATGTTTTCTACAAGACCACCTATCAACCCGGACTCTAGATTCTAGGATTAAAGATGAGCTCCCGGAGGGCAGCATGAGCTAATGCAAGATGGCGCCACTATAAACACTCGCCTGCGCCTGCGCCCACCGGCGCAATAGGCTGCGACGTAAAAAAAAAAAAAAAAAAAAAAAATATATATATATATATATATATATATATATATATATATATATATATATATATATATATATATATATATATATATTTTTATTATTATTTTTTTTTCAGCCAGATCAGCTTAACTTTTTTTTTGTATTTTCTGTCCTTAATAAAAAATAATAAAGAAGCTTTTTTAGAGGGGCGTATCAATAAAACAAAAATATGTGTATAAACTATGTGTGCCCGAGGACGTCGTGTGCGTTTCGTAGCGTGTTCGTGTGTGTGTCCGTAATAACACTCAATGAAGGAGAAGTTTGTATACTTTTTTTTTTGACGTGTTCGTGGCCGGTGAACATGTAGGTATGACACAGCGAGGGAGGACTTTGTTGGGCTTCGTGGCGTGTTCATGGATGCAGTTTAGGCCTTGCGACGTCTTTCTACATTCCCGCTGTAAGATATAATGGCCTGGCTCCGACACAAGGCGATGGTGATGTTAGCTGAGTGTATCGTAGAGCGAAGAGCAGCATCAAGAGTATCCGTAAGTCTGGCCGCCCTGAGAAATGGTGATATGACGGACCCGACGACCTGGTGAGTGTGGGAAGAGGCCATTATTAGAGGTATTTCGCAATAACTCACATTAACGGATAGTCAGTGGGGCAGCAACATGACAGCCTAATTAGAAATGAAGAGGAAAGTTAAATTTGGTTGCGCAATTTTGCCGGCAGAAGTTAGTAATTCCATTAGTCTTATATACACAAGGGTATGCTCTTGGAATGATGGAGAGGGTGACGTTCGTGGCTGCTAATCGATGCAACTAGCTAATTACAATCTTCGTTCAAAATGATGCAAACAACAACCTTAGGAACTGTGTTATGAACTCAACTGCGACAGGCTTCTTTCATGGAGTTGTTCGCACCACCCGTTCATTTCTTTCTTATTGGTTTCATTTCAAGCTTTTCAGAGTAAGCTTAAAAACACCGCATGAATTCTAGTTCCAAAAGATCCTATCAAAAAGCTTTGGTTGATGATTATGGCGCACGGTATTTGACACCTAAGAAGCAGAATAAATGAATGCCTTTGCAACAGTTTACATTGACTGATTGATTGTTTGTTTAATATAATAACTAGCGCCGCAACAGCCAGGGTCATATGGCGCCGAAGAACGTATTTGTAATTGTAATGACTATTTATTTGTAATCTGCCTATATATGGTAGAGTGACAACAGTTTACAGCAAAGACAAAAATGTAAAGCCGAAAAATATGCCATGATTTACCGATGAAGTACCAGAACGCAATCATATTTCCTTTTGGTAATAAAACATGACCTGTTCCTGCTTCCACAGTAACATAATGCTGGAAATTCATGATGAAGCACCTGGGACGTTACTGACACTTACTACAAACACACGATATACAGGCTTGGTTATTAAGTAGTATATACTTTGTAAATTTGAACATAAAAATCACACATTAAAAAGGTGTAATTGGGGTCTGGTCTGTCCATTTTTTTACAATAAAGGAGATAGCTCAAGGGCACAAAAAAAGTAAACAATAATAAAAAAAAAAGCCCGCTACTTTGTATTATTCACATCGATATATACTAGCAATAGAAGTTTGCTGAAAATATACATAAATATTTACACAGATTAGTTTCAAGAAGAGTTTCGCGTTTTTACATTAAAGACAAATGATGTAAAGCGAAAAGCAGAGAGACGCGTGGAGTGTTTCTATCCGCTGAGAGCTGAGAACGCCTGCAGCCTTTCCAGTCCTGCTTGAGCGAGTTCCTCCTGACAAATGATCCAGGACTGGTGTGTGAAAGGGAATATTGTTCATGTATTAGGTCGGTGTCTCATGCTCCTCCGACGCTTAGCGCTGGTGTAATGGGGGGAAGGAGGGCGTAGTGGCGGTGGGATGTGCTTGCGTAATGGGGAGCATGTGTTGTGGTGGCAGGTGGAATGGATAGTGGCGATGGGATGTGCCTGTCGCTTGCGTAATGTGGAGCATGTCTTGTGGTGCAGGGGGGAGAGGGTAAAGTGGTGGTGGAGGATGTGGTGTGGCGGAAGGTGGAAGGGATAGTGGTGGTGGGATGTGCCTGTCGCTAGCATAATGTGGAGCATGTGGTGTGGTGGAAGGTGGGAGGGATAGTGGTGGTGGGATGTACCTGTCGCTAGCGTAATGTGGAGCATGTGGTGTGGTGGAAGGTGGGAGGGATAGTGGTGGTGGGATGTGCCTGTCGCTAGCATAATGTGGAGCATGTGGTGTGGTGTGAGGAGGGGAGGTGTAGTTACGGTGGGAGGTGCCTGTCGCTTCCGTGCAGTGGTGTGGTGTAGAGAGAGTGTGGTGGCGATGTTACGTGCCTGTTACTAGAGTGTTAGGGAGTGTTCATCATCAAACATGTGGAGCATAACTGAACACGTCTCAACAATATAATGGTGAACATCTCTCAAAGTCTGTATTATCAAATGACTGCGACAGACATTAACACACTACTACACCCCCTCATTCCGGTACTCTCTGAAACAATTATTTGAGATCTGCCTATCATCCCTGTCGTTAAAATTGCAGGGAATAAGATCAGTACAGCTTGGAAATTAATCTAATATCATGCCGTTGTTGATAACTTTGCTTTCCAATTCGTCCGCGCGCTCAGTTTGTTTCTATATAGGTGTGATGCCTCTGTCGTAGCTAATTTGCAGCTTTACAGTTTTCTAGTTTCATACTCAGATGCACATTGGGCAGGGTTTTATCATAATGATGAGTTTATGTTCTGAAAAGAATTGAAAAAGATGCTTAAGGTTAGACTTTTCACTTTTATCACATGTAGGATAAACATGGATTTTTTTTTACTGCAAACTATAATTTTCTTCACTAAGAAAATGTATTTCAAGTCGAATTTCGTTTCTGGACTCCTATAATCCAACTACATGAGACGTGAGTTATCCCCTATTATTTGATATGGGCTCTGCGTAGCGACCGACTGGCCTGAGGCTTGGATACAATCATCATTGAAAACTTTTGATTAGATATGATTGAACCTAAACAACATTCGCGTTCCAGTCGCTGCCTGATATTTCGCTGTGTCATATAGAGAATACATCATCATAATAGCAAAACTTGGTGTCTTTTACATCATATTTGACAGGCTGACGGTAAAATG
>NC_066511.1:23451921-23519421 GCF_024679095.1 Eriocheir sinensis
TCAGTATAAACAATTCCCAAGATTTACCGATATTATCATTCGAGAGAGGTGTCATCCAGGCGCAGGGAATTAAAGAGGGAGATGCTGAGGAAAGGTTATCGCGGACAGGTCTATTTTACATTTAGTATTAAGGGTTGTGGAAGACTCGGTAGTTTTAAGTTTTTCTTCAGTCTCTAAATAATCAATGAAACTTTCAAAACTTTTGTTGAAGGTTAATAAAAAAAAAAAATCAGAAATAAAGTGCTAGAAAAGGGAAGACTAAAAGATGCAGAAGGGTGGTGCTGGCGGTGGCGGTGGTTGTGGTGGTGGTAGTGGTAGTAAAGGTGGTGGTTGTGGTTGTGGTGGTGATGGTGGTGGTGGTGGTGGTAGAGGTGGTGGTGGTGGTGGTGGTGGTGGTGGTATGGTCGTGGTGTTGGTGGTGGTGGTAGTGATGATGGTTGTGTTGGTAGTGATGGTCGTGGTGGTGGTGGTGGTATGGTCGTGGTGTTGGTGGTGGTGGTAGTGATGATGGTTGTGTTGGTAGTGATGGTCATGTTGTTGTTGTTGTTGGTAGTGGTATGGTCGTGAAGGTGGTGGTGGCTAGTACCGGTGGCGGTGGTGGAAGGGATGGTTGTGGCGGTGGTGGTGGTAGTGATGGTCGTGGTGGTGGTGGTGGCTAGTACTGGTGGCGGTGGTGGAAGGGATGGTTGTGGCGGTGGTGGTGGTGGTGGTAGTGATGGTCGTGGTGGTGGTGGTGGCTACTGGTAGCGGTGGTGGAAGGGATGGTTGTGGCGGTGGTGGTGGTGGTGGTAGTGATGGTCGTGGTGGTGGTGGTGGCTAGTACTGGTAGCGGTGGTGGAAGGGATGGTTGTGGCGGTGGTGGTGGTGGTGGTAGTGATGGTCGTGGCGGTGGCGGTGGTGATGGTATTTGTCTTAACACTATCATTGTCTTGGTGTTTTATTCCGCACCTTTGAACATTACCGAGTGTTGCACTTTCTGTCTAAGCAGTCGAGCTTCCCAATAGTCTGTGCTGAACATGCGCTCATGAGCCACTTATGAGCCGCCGCCTCGGGCATGCGAAAATAAATCATCCCTGCACAGGAGGCGCCCGGTTTAATACAGACCCTCGAGGCTGACAAATGGTCCGGGAAAGGTAAGAGCGCGAAGAACTCCGTCAGTTAAGCGGCTCTAATATTTTCCTCCTGGTCATAACTTCCTGTGCAGAATGGAGCAGCGTAAGACGAAACCAACTCATCATACCATCGGAGGTGATCGATGCTCCACCCTCAACATGGTGCAGCAAAGAGCGTGTATGCTGAGCGTGTGTGTGTCTTCCATTGTCACTGCTGCTGCTTGAGTCGCATCGGAAAAAAAGAAACTGAAAGGGAATCACAGACCTTTGTTACATCGTGGAATGCTTTGAAATCTTTAGAAGCGATGTAGTACTGTAACACATCGATGCGGGAGCTGAATGATCCGCAACATCAGCCATATAAAATATGAATAAATTAAACACGAATTGGGGAAACCTTTACAACAGAGACGCCGCGGTTCGGAGCAACGCTGCCAGATTGTCGTACTCAGCCGCTTATATCTCCCGACTTCCTACCCCAAAACTGTCTTCTGGGCTCCAATAACGAAACTCATTTATAGTTATCGTTAAAAGAGTTAGATCCTGATGTTTCTTGGCAACAGTTAGGCTTCAGAAACCGGTAAATAGTATGCTCTGAGTACGATAATCTAGCAACGGTGGTTCGGAGAGCATCGGCGGCACTTAAAAAGGGCTTCCGGTTATTCACATTTGGGCGCACGTAGTTTGAGCGAACAAAATTGAAGTATTACACAACATTTCACGAAGAAAGGTATAAGAGTGCTATTCCAACAGCAATTACTTGATAATGAATTGGCTGAACCGAGAGAGAGAGAGAGAGAGAGAGAGAGAGAGAGAGAGAGAGAGAGAGAGAGAGAGAGAGAGAGAGAGAGAGAGAGAGAGAGAGAGAGAGAGAGAGAGAGAGAGAGAGAGAGAGAGAGAGAGAGAGAGAGAGAGAGAGAGAGAGAGAGAGAGAGAGAGTTAATGCAAATACTGTGTCCTTAAATTGTAAAGATTTTCAGCCAGTTTTAAGCTCTAAATTTTACTTCGTTGTTGCGAACGTATATCATAATCTATTAAAACACTAATAAAATGGAGTAATATATAGTTTTAATTATCATGTTGATATCACATATGACTATAGTACTGATGATTAACTCTGATGATAAAATATAAAAAGAATGAGTAATTATGCTCGAGATAAACAAATAATCAAAGTTGTCCATCTTTGGAAGACGCTCACAGGTTAGAAATTACCCTCTTTTTTTTACATGTGCCACTGAGTTGAAATATATGTACGAGGATTCGCCGTACACTCACAAAAAGGCAATCTTATTGATGCTGTTGATGGAGGACACAGCCTTTCATCAAACAAACAATAGACGAACTATCTCAAGGAACCTGTGGGTGGGCGAGTTAATTGCTCAATGCGGAGGGGCAGAAATTACGAACCGCAATGGCGTGCCTTGAAACGTCTAATTGACCCCCTGCGTTAGTAGCCATCATCCATTACAGGCACAGCGGTGGGCGGCGCGGCGAGGAAGGGGCAGCAGTGTGTGGCGGTACTGGGGAGCAGGAAGCTGAAGCGGTGGAGGAAGTTAACGAGACGGGCGAGAATGGACATGCGTGGTGCAATATTAGGGAAAAAAATAGTAAAAGTAATAGTATAAGGAATAACGAATAACTATGGAGGCATAATTTTGCAAGAAGTAATAAATGCTGTCTTGAGTTGGTATGTAGAAATGTAGAGAAAAGAGTATCATATAATACAACTAGAGGCGCGCATCAAGGCTGGAGGTGACGAGTTTCAAAAGTCGATTACGCTGAGTCGTGACTTGATATATTGCTTCATGTTTCCGAGCTCTGGCATTCAGTTGTTTTTTTAGGAGATGAATTGTTTTGATTTCTTGGAGCACCCGCAGATGACAGCTTGGCAATACTACCTAATGACATCTTTGACAAGGTATAAACTATATGAATAAAGCATGGGAAGATTTAGGTAGTTAAGCAGCGATAACACGATTAAACGGAATTATATTTTTTATGTTCGTGACGATGCAGAAAGCACTGTATCTATGCGAAATCGAGCCGTCGAACAACCCCTATATTGACGCACAGCAGGATGGCGCCACTATAAACACTTGCCTTACTTACTAAATACTAGGGCCGACCATCAGGCCCCACCAAGAAAGCCTTCCGGTGCCATAGGCCGAAAGAGTAAAACACACACACAAAAAAAAGGGATCAACGTGTAAATATATATATATATATATATATATATATATATATATATATATATATATATATATATATATATATATATATATATATATATATATATATATATATATATATATATATATATATATATATAATTAACATTATGTATTTGTTTACTCTGCTGCAGCTGGTTGATTCCAGATCTTTTTTCTCAAATCATCATTTTCTGGAAAACATATCGATGCCACCGTCGGAATATATGTGCACAGACCTTGCTTCCTTCTGAACCTCAAGGCAGTGAGCGCTTTGAAGTTCTGTATTATGTCTTATCGGGAGACTAGTGAAGTTTATACGAACTTGCATAAAATGGCCGTTTTTCGTGTTTCCAGTTCTGTTGGAGAAATTATTACGTTTTCTCTGTATAGTCTCCCCATTATGAGCTCCATTCAGTTATACTCCAGAAGGTAACACTATAAACACTATAGTCATTGTTTTTCCCACTTATCTTACAACCGGTTCCCAAAATCTACTTCAGCCCCTGTTATTTATTACCTGCAATTCTTGTAATTGCTTGAGGAAATGATTTGTGTTTATCGTGTCGACTGGTGTGATATTCCTAAGAGGGTTTCTTAGTTTCTTAGTGTTTACCTGTTTGCACAACGAACGGTGTTCAACGATCACGGTAAGGGATTTCTCCTGTACTTTCGTGATTTAATGTCTTTTCAGTGGTCGCCTTGGGAGGAGGTTTTCCCCTAAAAAATGGGCCTCAGGGCCGAAATGTTATTTATTTCTTCCCATGTTAGTAATTCGTTGATTACGTCTCCCCTTCATGGAAGAAAACAGAAAACACAAACAGCTATCTTCCCTTTGAAGTTCAATAGCCGCCATCACGTTCCTTTCATCTATGTATTAAAGAGAGCTATTGCAAAGGACTGGAAGCTTATATCCTCAGTCCCTGTTCTCCTCACATCACAAATCATCATTCTGTTAGAAAAGGAGGAGGTAGACACGCAAACCATGATATGCAGTTTATTATTCCCTCTCTACTCTGGGCAACATGCATATGTTCCAATTCGTAGAGATCAGGCATGTATTATGTATGCCAGCCAAACTAAGCTAATTAAGCTAACAAACATGAAGAATTAATAGTTTGCGTTTGATGATCAAGCCAAGACGCGGCACGTTTCCCTCTCTGCATGGCGGTGGAGTCCCGCCATCGCGTCGCTCGTCTCGAGTTTCACCTTTGTGTGGCGAAAACGTATAAGACTGATCATCACGTCCCTCGTGGGAGGTGATGATGAATAATAACAACTAAATCATAACTGCTAGTAAGTGTTGTGTTTGTGTTGAAGGACAACTGTCTTTGATTTGTCCGCTCACTCGGATGTTTTGACGAGGGAATCGTCAAGACTGCCATAAACAAGCTAAAATTAACAGTCTCCCTAATCTGTACAGTAATTAAAGCAGCACAACCATCAACAAAGGCTATGTCACATAAGATGTCGATTTGAAAAAACTAAATAGAAAATTACCTCAAAAATCACTGTTTTAAAGGATGGAATAGATAATTTCACACTTTATTTGCACATCAAGGATTATTTTCTTCGCAATACTCTTTATCTATTGTATTTCATAATTTTCCGTCTTGTGACATACAATCAACCTTTTACCTTTATTGTTAACAGAGTCTTAAATGTTCAGAATCATGCGTGGGGGCTGCCCGGGACGCAGCGTGTTCAAACACTGCACCTTTAAGGCAGGCCCAGTGCATCACGCGGGCTCGTCGGTGCTGCTCCGGCCTGTAACTACGCTCTCCCCACCTTCTGAGCTTCTTCTCTTCCTTTCCCTCCTCCTTCACTTCTTTCTCCACCACCACCAGCACCACACCCTCCTCCTCCTCTTCATCATTCTCTTCAGCATCTTCCTCTTCCCTCTCGAGACACATCATCATCTCAACACCCAAGCAAACGCGTCCCATGAAGCAGCTCCCTAATCACCTCAGAAGTTCGCCGCCGTGTTAAAAGGAATTCAAGAGACCAGTCACCAGGGGCTTCACCGCCTTCATCACCCGTTCTGAAAAATTATAGATAACCCACCGATGGTTTTAACCGGCCACTGCTCTCAGCGGGAAACTACCTTCCTGATATGATAAACCGTGTAATAACAAACGCCTTAAAATTTATAATCGCGAACTTGTCAACAGTAAGTAGTTAGATAAATAAGCGCGATGAATGGACCGTATTGGCTATACAGGCAGCGCCACACGTAGCCACTTGGTGACTGTCAAAGCATAGAGTTATAGACTAGAGTGCGTCTGAAGCTCGCTTCGGGATACACCGCCCTGTTGCCGTCACCGCTCCAAGCCAACGACTGCACACACTTCACTCCCACCCAATTTCCTGACACTAATATTTGACATGAAGAAAAACTGAGGCCAGCATCGTCTTTCGGTGTTTTTACACCATTTTACTTAACCTCATTTTCGTATATTTTTACTTACTTTACAGTTACAAATTAATTCCATTGCAATGCAGAATTTCCTCAGGAAGACGAGGCTGATCTCACTTTTTCTTCACGTCAAATAGTAGTCAGGAAGTCGGGTAGGAGTGAAGTGTGTGCAGCCGTTGGCTTGGAGCGGTGGTGGCATCAAGGCGGTGCTTCCCGATGTCAGCCTCAGACGCACTCTAGTCTATATCTTGAACTCTATGGAAAGTACTGCTTTGACAGCTCATTGACTGGCCACGTGTGGCGCTGCCTGTATAGCCAGTACGGCCCATTGTAAAATAAACAAAAGTATTTCACTGCTACATGATATACATCGAAAGCAAATTCCGCGAAAAATTCTTGCTGAACAAAGAAAAGTTTAATTTTTATATCTATATCTTCTCCATTAAACTCATTCTTAACATTTTCCTATCCGAGATATTTTGAGAGCACATGAGTCTCTCAGTCCTGGGTGATATTGACGCTAGCATTTTACATCCCGGGTCAAGTTAATTAGGAAGTAGAGTGGCGTAACTTTTTTTGTGGTGCAGGCGCGTCGCGTTAACACCCCGGCTTAATGAACCGCGAGGTGGAGGTGGTGGTGGTGGCGGTGGCGGTGGTGGATGAGCGAGCCGGGATGAGCCGCACCAGTCGCGCTTAGGCCCAACACGGGACATGATAGTGACGTGACTGTCTTTCTTTCTCTGATATTTATATTAAAAACAGAGCTAATGAAAAATGTTTATGATGTAAACGCAAATATATATTTATCGACGTCACGGTGAAATAATAAGACAATAATATTTCTTAGCAAATAAACACTTACCTAAACCTTGAGAGAGAGAGAGAGAGAACCATTTCTTGGGGGGACGTACCTCTTAAGAGCAGTTAATGGCCCCATTTACTCCTGTTTTATAACATACACACACACACACACACACACACACACACACACACACACACACTCACAAAGTCCTCTTATAATTTTTCTGTGTCAGGAGAAACTAGAGTAAATATTTTATTTTTCCAAATACACCCCCCCCAAAAAAAAAATCTACTCAAACAATGCTACAACCACTTTTCAAAACCTTCATTCTAATCTAAAAGTAATCTGATTATGAGTAAGAAAACTAAGGGCACCTCAGCGGAGGGTGTTCATGGAAGGAGCTCACGCCAGATAAAGTTTTCTAAGCCAGTGTTTTTCCATGTAATTTTGGTTTGAGTGTCTGCTGGAAAAGTACATTTGCACTGACTATTTTTTTGGTGTTCGCGTTCTTGATTCACTCCCGTTGAAAGTCTGCCACCTCGGTGAAGCCTTACAGTCACACTTTCACTAATTAAAAACAAACAAGTGCTTTATATTTTACGCAACTTAGTCTCGTTCCTTCTGCTAAAAGATTTTTTTGTGTGTGTACAGCACATCTTTATATTTTTTTTTACTTGAACAGAATTTTGATTTCTTTTTGGTGCACATTGCCATTAATTGTAATTGTATTTAACACTTATAAGAGACTAAAGGAGAGAAAGTTGAGGACGAGACAGAAGACATCTAAACGGCCGCAGGGCATAAGTGGGGAAGAAATGGTGAGCCTAGAGGAAATGAGGAAGGTCGGGAAATCTTGAATGGAGGCAAGATTCGAACTGGTAAATGATGAATCGCTTGGTTGACCTTGCACGGCCTTCACACCCCTTTACCAAGCACACACACACACACACACACACACACACACACGTGCACGCACACACACGCGAACGTACACACACGCGAACGCAAGCACACACCTTAGTCTTGTTTTGGGAGAGTTTTTTTTTATTAACTTTTCTTCTTGGCGTCATCTGCGACCCGCTTGTGGTTAAAGCAAAGATAATTCAGTTAAATATTTTTGGGTTCCGTTAATTTTTTATATTTTTTATATTGACCTGATAAACGAATAAAGAAGAGAAAGACAACCTCGACTGGAGAGTTCGTTTGCTCAGGTACAACAAAAATGTCTCAAGATTTCCAATATCATATACAGTACGTAGTTCCGGGATTACGTTCTATGATTCGTATTTTTAGTGCTTCAGGCTAGGGAAGTGTTGGTTTGGTAATCATTGCTGCGGTGCCAAACAAAGCTTTCAGATACTTATCGTGGCTGAGTAAGGAGAAGAAATTTTATATCGTGATGGCCTCTCAGTGTATAGGAGTGACAGTAATTCCTAACGTGGTAGCGGCAGTTGTGGTGTTGGCGTTAGCACTGAAGATACTTTTTTTCCGCATATTCAACTCGAATGTTTTCGTGTATTCTGTGCAAAAATTGGGGAATATTATGTAAGATGATTTTTCTGTCCCATGTATTTTGTTTATGTATGAAAGAGTACTGTTCCTCTTTTCTTGCTTATATATCATCTTTCTCATTGTTTTCCTTTTTTTCGTCTCTTCCTTTTTGCTATCTTTGACTTTCATCTCTTTCCTCTCTCCTTTCCGTTATCGTTTACAACAGTCTCCTCCCCTTCCATTTTCTTTCTCTTCTCTCCTCTCATCTTCTCTCCTCTCCTCTCCCATCCTTTCCGTCCTCCCTCTCACTGGCACACACAAGAGCTTAGCGCCAACTGGGAAATGGAACAGCGGCCACCTGATCCCAAGAACGTAAGCCCTAAACCTTTAAAGTTTATTCGAATGTTTTCAAGGCTTTTCTTCTTTGAAATACGGAAGAAGGAGAAATTTCTACTGGAATCAAGAGGTCGTTAACGTGGGCTGTCCCGTCCTTCCTTCCTTTGTCCTCCCTTCAACCCGATCCTCCCCGCCGCAACTGGAATCACTTCAAAAGAACATTTTACGAGTAGCTGTTCTGCGAAAACAAAAGGTCGGGACATTTCAGACTCTCCAAGAAGTACATAAGAGAGAACGTGGCCATAATACACACACACACACACACACACACACACACACACACACACACACACACACACTCACGCACGCACACGCACACGCACACACCAGATAGATAACCAGACCCCCAAAATAGTCATAGAATTTTTCTCTCTCTCTCTCTCTCTCTCTCTCTCTCTCTCTCTCTCTCTCTCTCTCTGATTTGTTTATTAGAAGTTGGCGATTAATATCAAACTTTTAAGAACACTTCATAATTATCCAGCAGTCCACTGTGTCAACACTTGAGGAGACAAAGGGTGTTCCTGGGAACTTGTCTGTATACTGATTTGTCCTTCCTCTCTTCTTCCTCTTCCTGATGCAAGGACGCGAACAAAACATATTGATTTATGAAGATATATCTTTCAACGTATTCGCGCATCTGTTAATGATTAAGTGTAAAATATCATATATGTATACAAGAGTGTATATATGTATGTATGTATGTATGTGTGTATGTATGTGTATGTATATATATATATATATATATATATATATATATATATATATATATATATATATATATATATATATATATATATATATATATATATATAAAATAAACCCAGACAAATGCCTATTTTTACTTTGTGAATCTCATTTTTTAAGGATGCTTATGAATATGAAAAAAATAAATTGTCCACACTATCATAAATATTTTACTTCATAAATTATAGTTTTCTTGTACTTTTATTCCTTATTTATTTTCAAAACCATCGATTCTCTTTTCAACGTTTGTGACAATAGACCATGGCCATTGCCCATGCCTCACACAGCTCAAACTGGGAATACCTCATTAGTCTTCCTCGACTGAATCTGCAATGCGACACTGCTGCTCATGGAAGTGTGGATCAGAAAAGGGGAAGGATGGGAAAGGAGAGAAAAGAGGAGTGAGGGATGGCATGTGGGCAAGCAGTCAGGCAGGCAAGGCATGTAGGTAGGCAGATGGTCAGGCAGGCACGCGGGCTGACAAAAATGGACACTAAACTATTTTTCTTGTTAGTGAGGGAAAATGCTTCTTAACGTATATAGATACTGATCTCTTTTGAGCACGAGGATTTGCTATAAAACTAAAACCTAGTGATGCTAATCAAACTGTGCGCCACACATTCTGGTTGCCGTGCGTGGCTCACCAGATCATAATGTCGAGGAGACGAAATAAATCTCTCACCGAGGTTGTTACGAAGGAAAGCACGCACTACCAAGGGATGTCTTGCTTCGTTCGCCTTAAAAACGCTTAACAAGTTAACAGTAACAGTTTCTGACAGGGCTCAGAATAGTAAATAAGTTAAAAAATGCAAAAAGAACAATGATGTAACATTAAAAAACCGAAAATTATCAAATATATAAACTAATGAATAAATCATAAACTTATAAATATCAAATAATAGATATGTAAACTTGTCGTGAAAATACTACACACGCAAATGTCATACTAAAACTTCAAATACCCAAAACTGCCAAACCTAAGAGGATTCTTCTTATACCCTCTCGCTGCCACACAGCATATAAAGGGAGGTGAACAATGGAGCAGGTGAAGACAGAGAAATATAACTTCCAAAAGTGTGGATGAATGAGAGGCTGAAGTGGAAAATACACATATTCATTACACAGACTAAAAGATTAAAAAATGCTCCATATGGGTCACAAGAAGCATCCTCGTAATCATGTTTTCTTCTGGGAATCATTTTTGCTATTGCACATATACAGAAAGGCCAGAAAGAAAGAGGCGGCTAAAATTTGTGATAAATAGGAAAACAAAAACAAAAAATCATTAGTAGAAAGGATTGACGCGTTAGGTCCAAGAAATATTGAGGCTTCCAGCTGCACGAAGCATCCTGTTGACCCCATCGTTAGCCTTCCTATTCGTCTGGTTGATGAGTTTCCCGGCGCGGATTTATTGCAAAACGAAGGGAAAAGGAAAGAAAAGAGTGAACCTTGCAGTGTGAGAAGAGGAGCCTCTGATCCTCATTGGCATGGGATTTTATTCATTCATTTTTCTCCTTGTGTGTGTGTGTGTGGGTGTGTGTGTGTGTGTGTGTGTGTGTGTGTGTGTGTGTGTGCGCGCGCGCGCGTATGCGCACTCCCCTGAGAAAAGGTCCATGCAAATTGAAGAGAATTCGAGCAACAATGAAAACTGTGAAAAAGGGAAAGAAAATATGTTCAAGGTGAGAGAGGAGGAGGAGAAAGAGTGAGAGGAAGGGAGGAGGAGGAGGAGGAGGAGGAGGAGGAGGAGAGAAAAGTGGAAAGAGAAGTGAAGGCAAACATTTATGAGCGAACAAGAAACACCGAAGAAATGACAAAGAATATACGAGGAAAAGAAGAGTGCGCAGAGATGGAAGCAGGCGCGTGGGAGGAGCGGCGAGGAAGGGCTGAGATAGTTACGACGTGAGGACAGATCACAGAGGAGAGGGAATAAGATAAGAGACTGTACGTTCATTCACCTCAACCCTACACTTTCTTTTTACCTCCTACGTCGCCCTACTTACGATGGAAGTATGAGATCGTTTTTGAAGGGGAGAGGGACGGACGAATCAGAGCAAGTGGAAAAAGATGGAGAGGAATGGAGACGCGAGAGAAGGGCCAGCGACGGAAGATATGTATGTATTTTGGAGCGGAGGAAGGGAAAGAGTATAAGATGGAAGAGAAGCAGGAAGAGGAGGAGGAGAAAGAGGAAGAGGAGAAGGTGACGGAGGAGGAAGAGGAGGAGTACACGAGTCTGTGGGAGTAAGTGAATTTAGATGCGAGAAGTTATTTGCTGCACGTTGCAAAAATATAATAATAGTGAAAAGTTTGAAGGGGAGAGAGTGAAATTTTCGAAACTATAAGTAATAAAGAATTAATGAAAAAAAGGGGAGAGAGAGAGAGAGAGAGAGAGAGAGAGAGAGAGAGAGAGAGAGAGAGAGAGAGAGAGAGAGAGAGAGAGAGAGAGAGAGAGAGAGAGAGAGAGAGAGAGAGAGAGAGAGAGAGAGAGAGAGAGAGAGAGAGAGAGAGAGAGAGAGAGAGAGAGAGAGAGAGAGAGAGAGAGAGAGAGAGTGTGTGTGTGTGTGTGAGACTCCTGACACCTTCCCAGAAGCTCCAGGAAGACGAGACAATGCCACACTGAAGCCACCCAACACTTAACTCCAGCCGCCTCATCTAAACTCCCGATCACATCAGCCCTTCAAGGTGGCGAACTGGAACTAACAAAAACTAACATCAGAGGAGCAGCCATATATGAAAACACTGGAGACCGGGGAACCGAGCAGTGCCTGTACGTGTCAATATAACCACAATGTCCTGGGGCCGAGAAAACAGATGCGAGAAGCCCAGTATTTTTATTTATAATGTAGTCGTACAATTGGCATTTATGTGGTCACTCAACACATGTTCTTCACGACAGCAACGGTCACTTGGCTTAATTCAACTTTTTTATGCAGTTCCTAAAGTCTTGTCGAACATTTCACGTCCATCCTTAGATTTGCATGACAATAAAAGAGGGAGACACCTCGCAAAACTGTGGCTCAACACTGACATCAACACAACGGGGACACATCGTATAATTTCAACTTACAACATCGACATGAAGACACCGGAGGCACCTCAAAACGTGTCAGTCAAAATTAATACTGGGCGACGACCGTCCTCTTAATAATGGACGTAATGTGTCGAAAAGTGCCGGTTAAGGATTGTGCACAAGATTTTACAATGCGTGTAAATTTAAAGTAATGCGGACATACATATTCGTAAAAATGTATTTTAGCAGACAGTTAGTTGTATGCTTTAATGAACTTGCTATTATAATTTATTAAAAGCGATGTTCGCCAACAATAAATACGAGCAAACCATAATATAGAATACAAAATAAACAAAATTAAACATCATAAACGTGTACCAGGAAAAAATACCCATAAATTGCTGACAAGAAAAATATGAGAGAATGACGGGATGATCGAGGCGGAGAAGAGGCTGCGGGGAAGCCAGAGGAAAGAGAAGAGGGAATGAAAGACGTTGAGTGAACGTGTGTGTGTGTGGGTGTGTGTGGGTGTGTGTGTGTGTGTGGGTGTGTGTGTAGGTGTGTGTGTGTGTGTGTGTGTGTGTGTGTGTGTGTGTGTCCTCTCTCTCTCTCTCTCTCACACACACACACACACACACACAATTGCCCTTAATGCCATTTTTAGCAGTTTATTGAGTTTCTCTGGTACGGAGGTTTAGAGAGACCTAACTTGAAAGGTGCTTGAAAGGTCGCATCACACTCGCTGTCTTGATACTGATTCCTGAGCCCCGTGGAGCGGCGGCTTGCTCTGAGTGTATCCTAGATTCTTTCATTTCAATCATATTCATCTTCCTCTATGAGCTTTCGTTCGAGGCGGAGTGATTGCATTCGTACAATAACGCTTCACCGAATATGGAAAGAGGCTTAGATCAATTATCTTCGTATCTTGAGAGGGAAAGCTGCATGAAGGTATGAAATATGATGAAATATGATGAAGTATGAAATGAATGGTGATAGCCACGCAGGTCCGCATGAAACACACCCAAGACTCCTACATAGAGCAAACATTTCCTACCAAAACTAACATTCTTCACAGCATTGCCACTTATAAATCAGTCATTGAAGGAAAAGAACGGTTTCATCAGTCTGGGTTTTTACCAGCGTCGCCAAACTATCGTACTCATCGCATTGCATTTTCGTAGTTTCAGACCAATAACGAATGCAAAAACAAACAAACAAATATCAATAAATAGGAGTTTTAACGCTAACTTTAATTTTCTATCGTTATTTGTGTAGGTACGAGAGTTTGAGGCTTAAAAGTAATAAAGACGAAGTGGTGAATACGATTATTTGGCAACGCTGGTTTTAACATGTGCCTTTAGCGACCGGGTTTACCCTTGACTTCTGGATTGGAAGACAGATGCACAAAACCCTTAGCCCGTCCGCTGCGACTGGTAAGGATTTGGCTTTAACTGGTAGCCTGGTCACTATACTCCCATGTCTTTCTCTGCCTCTGTGATGGATAGTGGAGTGTTTCCCATGTGGTATTGGTGTGTTGGATATCCCCTCCCAAGGTGCAGGACGTTACATTCCTCTTCATTGAATTGTAGCAGACACTTTTTGTTCCATTTCTGCAGCTTGGTGAGGTCTGACTGTAGGAAATCCGTAGTCAAGGGGTTAAAAGAATCGTTTCTTTACATAATCTTCAAGGTAGAATACTAATGAAAATGACAGAAAATAGAGTTGTCTTCCAAAGGCTAAACCATTAGAGTGTAAAAAATAAAACTACATAATACGACTAAAGATATTGATTGAAATTGACAATATCGTAGAATGTCATTTTAATTAAGACCATCAAACATTTTCCACACTGCGACGATTTATACCGTGGTTGTGAAACGTTCATTATACATTTATACTTTACAAGGAAGTAATAATACCGAGTTTCATTGTCAGCATATTTTCATTACATAACCGTGCTCTCGAGACTATCACTCAGTTTAGCCAAATCTGCATACCTGAATAACTTAGACTAATATTAATTCGACACACACACATTCTCTCTCTCTCTCTCTCACACGTATAGTGAGAGAGAGAGAGAGAGAGAGAGAGAGAGAGAGAGAGAGAGAGAGAGAGAGAGAGAGAGAGAGAGAGAGAGAGAGAGAGAGAGAGAGAGAGAGAGAGAGAGAGAGAGAGAGAGAGAGAGAGAGAGAGAGAGAGAGAGAGAGAGAGAGAGAGAGAGAGGTGAGGTAATACTAGGAAGGGAGGGAGGTACGAAAAGGGGGGGAGGGAAGGAGGTAAGGAAGAGAGCGTCGCCGAAGAAAATACGAGAGATAACTTGTGGGGCAATGGCAAGGAAATCCTGCGCCACCCTTGACCGAGGATGGAAGGAGCCGAACAGTGGGAGGCTTGGGTGAAGGTGAAGAGGGAAAGAAGAACACGATGAAGAGGGGGAGAGCAAATAAAACCAAAGAAGGACCACGGTAAGGAGGAGAGGTGGGAGAACGGCAGCGCATGAAACAATGGAGAGCACTGGAGCGATAGGATAAGTAAAGGGAGAGAAGAAGGGAGCGAGCGAGACACAAAGGCGGTCAAAGGATCAGATACGGGGAGAAAAAGGGAATGGAGGTCAGTGCCAGGAAGAGAGAGAGAGAGAGAGAGAGAGAGAGAGAGAGAGAGAGAGAGAGAGAGAGAGAGAGAGAGAGAGAGAGAGAGAGAGAGAGAGAGAGAGAGAGAGAGAGAGAGAGAGAGAGAGAGAGAGAGAGAGAGAGAGAGAGAGAGAGAGAGAGAGAGAGAGAGAGAGAGAGAGAGAGAGAGAGAGAGAATGTTGCAAGTTCAGAACTGGAAAACAATACAAAAAACGATAGTCAACAAGGAGAAAGAGGAGGAGGAAAAGGAAGAGGAGGAGGAGGTAGATAAAAAGGAAAAGGAAGAGAAGGAAGAGGAGGAGGTAGAAGAGGAGGAGGAGGAAGAGGAGATGGAGGAAGAGGAGGAGGAGGAGAAGAGCGAAAAGAGAAGAGGAGGAGAAAGAAGAGAGGGAAAAGGGAGAAGGAGGTAGGAGGAGAAGGAAAAATGTGGAGGAGGAGGGTAAGGAGGGGGAAAAAGAGAAGGGAAAGAGGAAGAAGAAGGAGGAGGAGAGGGAAGAAAAAAGAAGGAGGAGGAAGAAAAGGAAGAGGAGGAGTAGGAGGAAGAGGAAGAGGGGGAGGAGGAGGAGGAGGATGAAGAGGAGGGGGAGGAGTAAGAGAAGGAGAATTAAAATGAAGAGAAAGAAAACCAAGAAAATAAAAGGAAAAAAATGAGAAAAATTAAAAAAAGGAGCAGAAACTGAAGCTATAAAAAAATCAAGCTATAGAAGAAAAGAAATAAACAAAAGTGGAGATATCAAAATGGGAGCAAAATCTCGTGAGGCGAAATAAATAAAACAAGGAAGATAGGGTTGGACACGAGAGAGAGAGAGAGAGAGAGAGAGAGAGAGAGAGAGAGAGAGAGGTGGAGGTAAACAGAGAGGAGAGACGTAGAAAGGAAAAAAAATAAAGAAAAACAAAAGAAAAAAAACATACCCGGAATTTGAACTGGTCAGAGGTGAAGAGTAAGAAAAGAAAGGAAAGAAAGGAAGCAAGGACGTGGGAGTAAGGGACGCCAGTCGAGTCGGGAAGACAAAAAAGAAAAGAAACAAAAGGATAAAAATAATTGCTTAAAGGAGAGTAAAGGAAGGAAGGAGTGCTTTGGAAGGAGGGACGCTAGGGGAAACAAGGAGGAAAATGGAAGGTTACAGGAAAAATGAGGGTAGGAAGAGGAGACTGAGGAGAAGTGGAAGGAAAGGAGAAGAAAGAGATAGGAGCTGGATAAAGGAGAAATGGAGGAGATGAGATGGAAGTTGAGAAGGGAGAGGAAGGACATAGAAACCATTGAGAGAGATAAGAGAGAGAGATATAGTTGGACAGATAGATAGAGTGTGAGAAATAATTTTTGAGCGCAGATATCCAACACCTCATTACAGCGCTTTAATTGCTGTACAAATAATGTGTGTGTGTGTGTGTGTGTGTGTGTGTGTGTGTGTGTGTGTGTGTGTGTGTGTGTGTGTGTGTGTGTGTGAAAAATGCCTGCGTGACTCCTAGAATAATGGAAAAAAAAGGGTCGTATATCAAACAGGAAGACTCAGCCAAAGGAAGTGAGAATGGAAGGCGGAAAACAAAACAAAATAAAAACAAACGAAACGCCACACAAAAAAAAGCCGAAAAGAATGATGACAAAAAAAATGGGTGGGTCACAGGAATCCAAATAGTTCAATGAATGTTTAGGTAATGGAAAAGGAGAGAAAAATGCGGAGAAAGGTGAAAAACTGTTCATAAGTTAAAATCAAAGTGAATAAATCCGTTCATATGAAAATAAAGCATAAATAAATAAAAAATAAAGAAATAGAAATTAAAGTATCGATTCGTGAGAGTGAAAGAGGAGACGGATTAAGAAGAGGAAGAGGAGGAGGAGGAGGAGGAGGAGGAGGAAAGAGGAGGAAAAGACTGCAGAGGGACAAATAAATTCAGAATGATGAAGTGAAATTTTATTCTACGGTATAAGGGAGCGCAGTAGTTGTAGAGAAGGAAGAGGATTGTACGAGGGAAAAGGAGGAGAAAGAAGAAGCTGAAGCAAATGAAAATGAGTAGTAATGGTGAAGGAATTAACCAGGAAATGATGTGAGAAATGAGAGCAGCAATAGAAAGACAATAATTGAGAAAAGTTAAAGGAAAAACAAAAGGTGGAAGGCGAAAGTGATGGAAGGGGTTGGCTTGAGCTGCAGATTGAGACGAACGAAGGAAACATGACAGACGGAAACAAAATTAACGAGAGAGAGAGAGAGAGAGAGAGAGAGAGAGAGAGAGAGAGAGAGAGAGAGAGAGAGAGAGAGAGAGAGAGAGAGAGAGAGAGAGAGAGAGAGAGAGAGAGAGAGAGAGAGAGAGAGAGAGAGAGAGAGAGAGAGAGAGAGAGAGAGAGAGAATGTTGCAGATGGAGACCTTTTCCATGACGTCATTGATCTACAAATTAATTAATCTATAATATACATAATATAGAAATGTAAACTTATAACTCATAATATTACGTCAACCATCGCGTTCGTACCTTACAACCCCTTCAGGGCGACCGTTCCCAATCTATGCTTACGTAAGTGTGTGTGTGTGTGTGTGTGTGTGTGTGTGTGTGTGTGTGTGTGTGTGTGTGTGTGTACACTTCCGCGCCGATGATTATCATTAAGCTTCCACTCAGAGCACAGGGTCATTTACCATAATTATACTAACAAAACAACATTCAAAGTTAATACTTGTATATTAGGGATAAGGTTTTTACAAAGAAAGATGTGAAAATACATGGACCAAGGGTGAACGGGACCATCCGGCCTTGGTAACTATTCCACGGGATACTGCGATTGTTGCCTCTTTTGGCTGCACACTGTGAGGCAAGAACACTATTGCCACTCTAACTCTCGTTCTCCCGTTCTCACCTCTCGTTTTTCCTTTCTCTTTTTTTCCTTTTTTTTTTATCTTTCTTTTTGTCTTTCTCGTTTTATCTATCACTTCCTCACTTTGTCTCACTCACTTTCTCTTATTCTCTCTCTCTCTCTCTCTCTCTCTCTCTCTCTCTCTCTCTCTCTCTCTCTCTCTCTCTCTCTCTCTCTCTCTGCCAGTTCCTTAATTAAGCTGTCAAGAGAGAGAATAAAAAATCCATCTCAGTGGTTTCAAAATCATTCCTCGAATACGAAATGAGATCGAAGGAAAAAGGAAGAGAGTAGCCTACAGTTGAACAACACAAACACCGGGCCAGCCGTGCACGTAAACCATCAGGCCGTTGAGCGCCAGACAGAATAAGTATTGAGTTTTATGGAAGGAAGAAAACACCTGACAATTCAGTAAAAAGCGAACACTGCAAAATCTTTGCAGCCTTGAGCTGAATAACCTATAGGCACTAAATGAACGCCCAAGAGGTTATGGTGGACACGTTTTCGTGGTGCCGATACCTCAATACAAAAATGATTTACTCGATGTCTGCGATGATGATATCAGTATCGAAATAACAATAACAATATTTGTAATATTAAATTAATAATAATAATAATAATAATAATAATAATAATAATAATAATAATAATAATAATGATAATGATAATGATAAAAATAACAAATTATATAATTATTATCATTATTGTCATTATTATCATTCTTATTATTATTATTATTATCATTATCATTATCATTATCATTATCATTATTATTATTATTATAATTAGCATTAGTAGTATTAACAATAATATTATTTTCAATACTATTACTCTAGTTATTATTGATATTTTTAGTTTTTTCTTAATAATTATTATTATTGGTATACTATTAATGTGATTACTATTATAATAATAGTAATAATAATAATTTATTACTATTATTATTATTATTATTATTATTATTATTATTATTATTATTATTATTATTATTATTATTATTATTATCTATAACATTAATACGCTAAGTGCTGAGGGATTGCCGTTTAAATTTGAGGCACTTAAACCCATCGTAACAACACCAAATTTTGTGTATGGGCGGGGATTGGGCCGAAGTTTATTGAGTTTATGTTTGTTAAGTGATATAGCCCATATATATATATATATATATATATATATATATATATATATATCTATATATATATATATATATATATATATATATATATATATATTAATACGCTGGAACCGTCCTCCCTGCCAACCTCGTTATACGGCCTTGGTATCATAACTACACATTTTGACTTGGTATCATATCTACACATTGATTATAGCTTCGGTTGTGGCATCATAACTAAAACGCGGGACGCGGAGTCTAAGCGTAGGATGATCAGCATGGATCTAGCCACTGATCAAGCGCTTAGACTCCGCGTCCCGCGCTATAGTTATGACACCACGACTGAAGCTACAATCATTGTGTAGATATGATACCAACGCTAAGGCTGAGGGTTTCCGAGTGAAATTTGAGGCACTTAAAACCCATTGTAGCAACACCAAATTTTGCCTATGGGCGCGGATTTGGCCGAAGTTTATTCAGTTTATGTTTGTTAAGCGATATAGCCCCTATATATTTAATATATTTTAATATATATTAATACGCTGCTACGGTCCTCCCTGGTATCCTTGGTAACAGACTCAACCCCGTTATCCGGCCTTGGTACCGTGTCATAAATACACATTTTGACTTGGTATCATATCTACACATTGATTGTAGCTTCGGTCTAAGCGCTAGATCCATGCTAATCCCGTAGGAGGAAGAAAGATAAATTTTGGATGAAGAAGAAAACGAAGAGAAGTAGTAGGAGGAGGAGGAGATGCTGAAAGAAGAGAAAGAGGAAAGAGAGAGAAATTTGAAGAAGAAGAACAAGAGGAAGAAAAAGAGGAAGAGGAAGAGGAAGAGGATTCTTCTCAGCAACGGGAGCAACGGGAGGAGGAGGGAAGGGGGTGGAACTATTTCCCAAGAGTAGTATATTTTTCCTTAGCAGTGAAGGGGGGGGCGTGGAATGGTGACCCCGTGCAATCTGCATGGGTACCTGCTAGTTATTATCATTATTACCTCCGCCAACGAAGTTGGAGGAGGTCATATTTTCGGTCCGGTCAGTATGTTTATTTATTTATTTGTTTGTTTGTTCGTTAACAGTCTCCTGTGCACAGTTTTGCGGATATCTCAACCAATTTTTCAGGGAAGCTTCGTGTCCATCCAGAATAGAACCCATTAATTTTTTTGTCAAAGGTCAAGGTCAAGGTCGCACAAAACGTCAGATTGGCCAAAACTTCGGTTCTCGTCATCGTAGACTTTAGATTTGGTTCATATTTTAGCTCATGGAAAGACGCACCTTGCATGGCCTTGACCTTGACCTTTGACCTTGACCTCGAAAAGTTCGCCCAAAGTCAGTGTTTCCAAAAAAAATAATTTCATCAAATTTCGAAGCAAATGCCTCCATATGATGCACCTTGCATGGTCTTGACCCTGACCTTTGACCTCGAAAAGTTCCCCCAAGGTCAAAGTTTAAAAAAAAATTGAATTTCATCAAATCTCGAAACAAATGCTTCCATATGATGCATAGGATCACAGTTGATGCCCATACCAATTTTCAGGACGATCTTTGGCGGAGGTGTGCACTCTCCGAGTGCTATGCGTCTAGTTATTATTATCATTATTACTATTATAATTATTATAATTATTATATTTATTGTTATAATTTTATCATTATTATATTCAGTTATATTTATTGTTATTATTATTATTATTATTATTATTATTATTATTATTATTATTATTATTATTATTATTATTATTATTATTGTTATTATTATTATTATTAATATTATTATTAATACTAGTAGTAGTAGTAGTAGTAGTAGTATCATTACTACAACTAGGCTACTATTGCTACTATTATTATTATTATTATTATTATTATTATTATTATTATTATTATTATTATTATTATTATTATTATTATTATTATTATTTCATTTTTATTATGATCATAATTCTTATCATAACCATCATCATTATTATAATCATCTTCAGCATCATTTGGTGATAAAAATCTATAACCATGGCCATTAATAGTAGTAGCATTTTATCATTATTACTCCACTAATGATAAAGATTGTAGTAATAATAAGACACACGTGTCACAGCGCTGTGAATCAATGATAACACTTAATTTCCCACCTAAATCAAGTTCCAACAAACTGCTGACGGCGGGTTGTGGGTCGCTGGCCGCCTCGCGTGCCTCGGCGCCTCACACGGTCAGCTGACGGCCTACAAGAAGCACTATTGATCGGCGGCGCTGATGACTTAACACTGGCTTCGTTTTAGGCAGACAACTTTTTCTTTGCAACTTGTGCCCTTATATTTTTAAGACATTTTTCGGAACAGTGACAAACTCACATCTCCCTACAATGAGTCACTTGTCTTATATAACAATATAAATAATATAATAATAAATAATATAAATAATATAAATAACCTCATAAATTTTGAATTGGATTTACTACATTTCGTACAAAGTTCTTTAAAACATTACTTGACAAATAAAGTTTTGTTTAATTCCTTTAATATTGTAGAAAAATAGGGAAATGACACTGGACAAGACTAGTATTGTTTTTTCGGGCCCCAATTTTAAAGTTCATCATTTTCGAAGGTTCGCTGTGAACAGAATAGAGCCAGGCTGTTGCCCTTTAAGCCTTGAATGTTTATGGAAATAACATTATATATATATATATATATATATATATATATATATATATATATATATATATATATATATATATATATATATATCTCCTCTCCATAACGCTGGAAGACTCAGTTGTAAGGTCTAATGGACGGCCACAACACGTTACCGGCGCGGGCGATTTGTATTTAGAGTGGATGTCTTGATCTAAGACTCTTGCTTGTGCCATACTTCCTCCAGAAGTCTCTGAAGTTAGGGTTGATTGAAGATCTGGATAGCATTTGGATAATATTTCAACACTCAGCGATGGGTTGGAAATTGTCAACGCCTTGCAGTGGAACTTGAACCGTGTCCTAGGTCTCACCATATCCGCATGCTGACCATTCGGCTATCGAGGAATACATATATCTTGGACAAACAATCAGTGCAAACAGAGACCACGACAAATAACCAGAAAAAAAAATAATGGAACAGAAACTACAAGATTTATATATAAATGAAGCAAAAAACACTATAAGAAAACTCAAATTTAAAACAAGTAATACATAGCGGTAGAAATAAAATACTACTGTTAGTTCATAAATATAATCGAACAATGTATGGCAATAGAAACATACATCTAATTCCAGTAAGGTAACGATAAAAAAACACACTTAATTTGACGGAGATAACGTTTCCCTCCTCTACTCATTTCACGCATTGAAGCAGAACCTTACCAGCGTTCACAAAATACAGCATTTTGCACCGAATCGGACACTCCATGCAACTCGATACTGAGAGGGAGAAATGAGTGAAGCACTGGACACAAAGCTAGTGGCTCTAAAATAATAATCATAATAATCATCTCGACATTACCGAGGGGAGCGTGAAGAAATACGATGCACATGTATTCCCTCCCCTCATCTTCCTGTGCGTGAATGCAACTTGCTGGCCACGCTGGAAGAAGGAAATCATTGTTCCTACTGCCACTATTATAGTTATTAAAGATTTTGGAATGTAGTATGAATCATCTTGCTTACACTATACCTTACTGTGTACATATATGGAGTTTATTGATTTGATTATAGCCAGTATATTTCGGGAACTCTGAGGTGACGGAAATGTTACAGTTGTGAGTCAAAAATCTATAGTATATAATTATCATGCATCCCGAACACACACACACACACACACACACACACACACACACACACACACACACACACACACACACACACACACACACACACACACACACACACACACACACACACACAAACAAACAAACACACACTAAAATACATAATTATACGAAAAAAAAGATGGATTAATTTTCGTGTGAAAGGTTTCGATCATCAGGAGATCCCTTGCCAAATTGTAAATTTCAACATTAATTCATCCTAGAAATCCAGAAATCAGACACGTAACGAATCGTGGTGGTTATTTGCAGGCGCTACATTTTTTTTAGTATTAATTAACGAATCGAGAAAGTTTAATCACGTGTCTGCATCAATTATAGAAAATATATTATCATATTTATAACGCCCTCTTTGTATTTAGCTACCCAATTACAATTTATCGCTATCAACGTCAAGAATACACTTTCTCTTCTGCATAAAACCAAGAAAAGGTTGAATGGATTGTAAGAGAGATCTGCAAGACAAAAGGACTGACTAGGAACAAAGAACAGTATAAATAAAGTGGAAATAACTAATCAAGTACACTGATCGTGCACAGAAGCTCTAAATATTGTCAGTTCCAAATCTCTTCGCACCCCCTCTCCAACCTCAGCACATCTCCCCCTCATGTCCTTGCCCCTCCACACCAGACAAAGCCTCCCCCCCTCCTCCCGTCCCCATACCGCTATGTCGCCCGCCACACAGCCCGGCTTATACCACCGATCCACCTTCAGTAACTAATACTTAATAAGCTGACCAAATTTAATAGAATATAAAGATTTTTAGTTAAAGTTATGCTACAACTTACATCGACGTCGTTAATTGCAGTGTGCTTTATATTTTCTGTTTAAACTTTGCATATGAATTGAAAGTTATAGTCTCAAGTTATTAAGTTGCATAATATGTGTGTTTATGCAAGATTAGCTGCCTGGGGTCTCTCAGTGCTTGTGAAAAAAAAAGAATAAAATCGTCATCGGGAAATATAAGAGTGTAACTTAACCCGGTAGCAGCGACGGGCCAAATTTGTGGCTTTACCGTGTACCAGTGACGGGACAAATTTGTGGCTTTACCGTGTACCAACGACAGGCCAATTTTGGCTTTACCTCGCAATTAAGGACAGGACAAATTGTGCTATGACCGTGACCCCCAAAAGGGCTTTTGCCTTGGCCATCATGATCCCCCAAGCCACGATGATGCCAGCCCCCAAAATAGATGATACCTACCAGGTTAATGATGGGCTGGGCAGCGTGCCTCAACTCTTGACCTTACCACCACCTGCACCACCTAAACACAGCCTAAGCACTATTTCAACCACATCAGTTTTTTTTTCAATGTTTAAATCTTTTTTCTTGACTTTGCGACATACCAGCAGGACCAGCAACTAATTCACGGAACACATTAATATTTTCGACTTACACGATGTGATATATTTTCCTTAGGTCACGCCTGCATATGTCAACATAGTTATTTCCGGTGTCTGCAAGCTAACTCTGAACATAAACTCAAAAATGCAAACCCACTATGGTGAAAAACCTATATTTTTCAGCGACGCCGTGCGCTGAAGGTGAAGAAAATTTCCAAACATCGAATCTGACATCATAATTATCGTGGACGACAAGCAAAAAAGCGAGGAAAAAGGTTATACGATTTCAAGTGTCGTGTGTGTGTGTGTGTGTGTGTGTGTGTGTGCGCGAGAGAGAGAGAGAGAGAGAGAGAGATAGAAAAATAAGAAGAAAAAGGAGAGGGAAGAGAAGCAGGAGAAGAGAAAGAAAGAAGAGGATAAAAGTGAAAAAAAAGATAAAACCAAAATGATAAGGAAAAATAAAGAGAAAAAGTATCAAAATTACTGATTCATACCCTCTCTCTCTCTCTCTCTCTCTCTCTCTCTCTCTCTCTCTCTCTCTCTCCAAGCCGCCAACACAAAATACAACCGCGTGAAGCAGGACACACATACATCATCAACTCATCAGCTTAACTTCCGCCAGGGTGCACTGAACGTCGTCAAGGCCGCTATAAAGAAAATGCGTAGACATAAAGGATAAGTGCTTCATTTTACTGATCTTAGGAGGGAAATACACAGCTGGGAGAGGATCGGAGAGGAAATGGAAATGTTGGTTGCGAGAGAGAGAGAGATACATACAAAACATTACAAGGCCGGGAGGGGAAGAACACACACACACACACACACACACACACACACAAAGCTGAACCTGCTGGAAAAGGTGGAAAGAAAGAAAACAACAACAAAAAGAAAATAACGGAAACGGTTATAACCCTCAACTGTATCTCTTTTAACAGCGAACCTCCGATGCTTGCGTAAGGCGCCTTCGTGTACCTGAGCCCCGTGGCCGTGCTGGCGAGGCAAAGGGGATGAAGTCAGCATGGGAGGGCCGGCGCTACATATTCTGGTTTTAGTAGTCGTGTACAGCTCTTTGAAGCGGCGCACACAGCGGACTGAGGGGAAAGCAAGCAAGCTGACATTCAGGTAAAGAGTCATACAGTAAGACCGGCAAACAGGCAGTCACACACCCAGACAGGAAGGCGGCCAAGGAAGCAGGCAGGCACGAAAACTCGAATCATATATCCAAACACCTCCTTAACACTCACTATGGCCTATTACGATATCTCTCTCTCTCTCTCTCTCTCTCTCTCTCTCTCTCTCTATGCATCAGAGTCCTCCGTGTGACCTTTCAGTTACACTTTATACTCTCTCTATAGAGATTGGCATTCGATACCAGCCCATAATTTATTCTTGCCCTTAACAATGCTAAAACGTTTAAACATCAGGGAGAAAACAATGATACTTCTTATATATATATATATATATATATATATATATATATATATATATATATATATATATATATATATATATATATATATATATATATATATATATATATATATATATATATATATATATATATATATATATATATATATATATATATATATATATATATATATATAAAGTATCAGAAAAAAGAAATTACAACTCCTTCTTCGCCTCAGTGTTCCTTCCTCCAAGAATCACCATCTTGTGTCACGGCAGCCCTACAGAGCCTTGAGCTGGCAGTGGAGGAGCCTGGCACTGGTGTCCACTAAAAGAACAGTAAGATCAGCATCCCACGAAGGAATACAATCCAAGCTTCTTTTTTCTAGTAACTCAATCATCTTTTGTTACTTTTCAGCTACACTGTGTTGCCTCCGAGTGTACGTTGCTTCCGTCTTGGACTTTTCTACCGATGTGATGCATGAAAAAAGAAAAAAAAATGTAATTCGACTCCTTGTATACTTCAGGAGAGGCAAGGATAATTTTTTTGTCTTGTCTTAGCCTCTTGTGGCAAACGCTTAGGTATAATGCTAGCTAGGACATGATACCGATCAAATTTATATCATACCGAAAAATAGATCGTGCATAAACAAAAATAATAAGCGTCAACTGAAACACACACACACACACACACACACACACACACACACACACACACACACACACGGGTACACAACTTTACTCTTTGTACCTTTCTACTCATGCTAGAAATTGATACACCAAAAAATACAACTCAAATCAAATTTAGGAAGTCACCACTAAACCGACGTATCTAAAAGTCTCTCAGAGCTTCAACACTTTAATCAAACGACATATAAAGTTTGAGGTTCATGTAGGAGAATGGTATATAACAATGCGGCAGTAGTAGTAGTAGTAGTAGTAGTAGTAGTAGTAGTAGTAATTGATGATGTTGTAATAATAGATATATAATTTTTAATGAATATTTTTTCTTTATTTTGTCTGAAAGGATCCGACAGTTTACAACCGAATTCGATCAACGCCGGTGCGATGTGATTCAACCAAATGCCAACAACAGCTTGACTAACATTACATAAATAGTTATCGTTACTCCTTACTGTAAAAGACCAGAAAATGAAAAGTCTTTAAACTAAATAAACTAGAGCTATTCATTGCAATTTGTCTCACATAGTTATTGTCTATCATCCGAAAGACAACAGTGACGGGCATATTCAATACAAAAAAACATAACAATCATATCCTTTGCTTCTAGTCAAGGACGTTGGTGCTAAAATGAAGGTTTTCAAAAGCTACACTTCAAAGGCTGAAACAAAGCACACACACACACACACAAATAAAAAACAATAAACGTAAAATGAATACACACATTTTTTAGAGCATGAGTTATAGCAGCTTTTACGGGATGAGTGGGCGATCAAAGTGTGTACAGCATTTGCTATTACTTATTCACTCAATTTATATTTTTTGTAACTTTCATTTCGTCAAATTAGAATGCAGCCACTTTTTTTTAGATACGTACACAACGAGGACATAATTAATGAACAAAGAAAAATGTATATAGAAACTGAGATAAAATTTGATAGTGGCGCGGAATAGAAACTATAATCCAAGAAGAAATTGATAGATTACATATTCAACATATATGTATCGTGAGTCCGTGACACACACTATACGTCTCTCTCTCTCTCTCTCTCTCTCTCTCTCTCTCTCTCTCTCTCTCTCTCTCTCTCTCTCTCTCTCTCTCTCTCTCTCTCTCTCTCTCTCTCTCTCTCTCTCTCTCTCTCTCTCTCTCTCTCTCTCTCTCTCTCTCTCTCTCTCTCTCTCTCTCTCTCTCTCTCTCTCTCGTTAATTTTGTTTCCGTCTGTCATGTTTCCTTCGTTCGTCTCAATCTGCAGCTCACTTTCAATCACTTTCGCCTTCCACCTTTTGTTTTTCCTTTAACGTTTCTCAATTACTGTCTTTCTATTGGTGCTCTCATTCCTCTACGCACATCATTTCCTCGTTAATTCCTTCACCATTACTACTCTCTTTTCTTTGCATTTACTTGTATTATGACTTCGGGGACTGTGAAGCATTACATAATGAAAATGTCAATGAAATACTGATTACGACACGTTGCTCATGATGGAGACACGCCAGTTATAGCGGCCAATATTAATCTCAAAGGAAATATATAACAAGATCAAATGCTTCCGTAAATAGTGTAAAAACAAATTTGGGAATCAAGACGCAAAATCGAAGCTGAGCGAATTCCCTGACAACTACTTTTTTTTTTCATGGCGTTACATGATCACTCATCACCACCAAGCATCGTCTCCTTCACCTGTTGCTACCCGGAGACAACCCTCTGAGCGGATGTCACTACGGGTACATAAGCCTCGAACAAGAAGCCTTACTCATCGGATTTGGGAGATAAGGGGAAGAATGTTTTATTTTCGTGTGTGTGTGTGTGTATGTGTGTGTGTGTGTGTGTGTGTGTGTGTGTGTGTGTGTGTGTGTGTGTGTGTGTGTGTGTGTGTGTGTGTGTGTGTGTGTGTGTGTGTGTGTGTGTGTGACAGTCTTTATTTATTGATTAAGCTTAGCGTCTTGTCACTTGTTGGATTTAAGAAAAAAAAACCCTGAGGAAGACGAGGAGAGAATAAATAACTTTGGACAGTGTCAGTGTGTCAGGGGAGGGAGCGGGAGATGATGTGGATTGGAAGATTGCATGAGGGAGGGAGGCAGAAGGCGAGGGAGGGTGATGAGTGGAAGGGGGTAGACGGAGGAGGGAAGAGCTGTCTGAAAGGGATGTAAAGTTCGAGAAAACTCCCACAGCTGAGCCGATAATAACAACGGTAAACCTCTACGATGTCAGCATTTACTTTTTTTCTGCTCCCTTCCATACGACTTGCTCTTTCAGGAACGTGAGTATTGCGGCAAGACTACAGCTTAACTATATTGTCGTCTAGTGCTGTTCTTGTCACACTTTCTCCGCATTCGAATCAGATTAAAGATGAAGCCTTCACGTCCAAAAGAACATATATATCATGGATGACGTATTTCAGTCCCACTCTGAAAGAAGAAGGGGGATAAAGAGAAATAAGAGGACGAGAAGGAGGAAGAAGAGGAGGAAGAGGAGGAGGAACAGGAGGAGGAACAGGAGGAGGAATAAGAGGAGGGATAAGAGGAGGAGGAGGAGGAGGAGGAGGAGGAAGAGGAAGGAGAAGATTAGAAGGAGGAGGAGGAGAAGGAAGAAGAAGAGTTCCACAGGAACATATATATCATGGATGACGAATTTCTGTCCCACTCTAAAAGAAGAAGGGAGATTTAGGGGAGGCGGTGGCTGAGTCGACAGAGTGACGGCGCCGCGTTCAGGAGGACGCGAGTTCAATCCCCGCCCGGTGCCACCAAGCTGGGATTTTTCATCCGCCGCCGAGTGGCTTAAAACTACCCACATGCTATCTAGAAGACTATCTATCAACCCGGACTCTAAATTCTAGGATAAAAGATGAGCTCCGGGAGGGCAGCATGAGCCAATGCAAGATGGCGCCACTATAGACACTCGCCTGCGCCTGAACGGGCTGGGCCGACCGTCAGGCCCCACCGGGAAGAAGCCTACTGGCACAATAGGCCGCGACGTAAAAAAAAAAAAAAAAGTGAAATAGGAGGGTGAGAAGGAGGAAGAAGAATGGGAAAAAGAGGAGGAGGAATAAGAGGAGAAATAGAAGCAGGAGGAAGGAGAAGAATGGAAGGAAGAGAAGAGGAGGATGAGGAGGAGGAGGAGGAGGAGGAGGCGGAAGAAGTGGAAGAGTAGGGGGAGGAGGAGAAAGAGAAGGAAGAGGAGGACGAGGGGGAGGAAGAGAAGGAACAGGAGGAAGAAGAAAGGGAAAAGGAGGAGGAAGAGAAGAAAAAGGAGAAGGAGGAGGAGTAGGAGGAGGAGGAGGAGGTGGACTGAGGGGAGGGAACCAGAGAGAGAAGATGATGAATAATCTTAAGTGGATCAAGAACAATCATGAAAAGTGGAAGAATATTGAAGTGGCAGCGAGGATGAAAAAAAGAAAATCCAGGAGCTCCTCTGTGTGTGTGTGTGTGTGTGTGTGTGTGTGTGATGAGGAAAAAAGGAAGTGAATATGAGACAAATATGTTGACAAATAGATAAGTTAAATGATGACAAACAAAGAGGAAGACATTTCAGATTTAAGAATAAATACAAGGGCCAGGGACATTCATGATCACATTTCAGAATTTTGCAACCAAGAAAGGTCCACATATTGAACAAGTCACATATTTACTAATTTTGTGTTTCCTTATATACAAGATATTTTTTGGAACACAAACGGCAGTCTCTTACAATGCGAATGACCGCATTAAAGTTACAGTGTCTACTCCACTTGTTCTTTATTGTGGACAGTCTGCCACTTAACTATAGTGTGTATCTGTCTGTCTGTCTCCATGTGTGTGTGGGTGTGCATATGTGTGTGTGGAGCGCACACGTACAAGCGCGCGCGCACCCACACACACACACACACACACACACACACACACATACGCACATAAAGTCTCTCACACACACACACACACACACACACACACAGCTGCGTCCGTCAGCCGTTTCCTGCGAAGCGATGGTTCTTCAGATGGTGCTATAAAGTGAATGTTATTGCTGCTGTCATGTAGGCTTGGGTTCTGTGCCTGTTTTGTTTGTTGTTGTTGTTGTTGTTGTTGTTGTTGTTTTTACTTCCGCTGTTGTGTCTGTCGCTATTATAATTGTTGCGGGTGTTGGTGGTGTTGATGTATTTTCTGCACTCGCTGTGACTGCAGCTATTGCTAATCTGAAAAACAATATGTGTACTGTAAATTAACTGTGCCAGTGTTTTTTTGATGGAATGGCATTCTCCGTGTTAGGAAGTAACTTATAATTCATTGACAGATCTCAACGTACGCACAACTGATTACATAATAAAGATTAATTTCAGTGTGTGTGTGTGTGTGTGTGTGTGTGTGTGTGTGTGTGTGTGTGTGTGTGTGTGTGTGTGTGTGTGTGTGTGTGTGTGTGTGTGTGTGTGTGTGTGTGTGTGTGTGTGTGTGTGTGTGTGTGTGTGTGTGTGTGTGTGTGTGTGTGTGTGTGTGTGTGTGTGTGTGTGTGTGTGTGTGTGCGCGCTTTACATTTGCAGCAAATTTTACATTTGCGGAGTTTCGTTCCTCTCATGTTGCTCCTCAAGGGAGAGAGTCGAGAGTTTTCGGGTTAAGGCTCAGGGCTTTTCTCGCCGCGACTTTGATGTTATATACACCGGCCTGACTCAGTAATGTCCTATATTCCAAAACCTTGTATTTAGATTTTTTTTTTCAGAAAATTCTTTACATTGCAAACTTAATGTCTTACAAATACAAATTCTCAACAAATGTGACTATTTTGGGTATACGATAAATGTACGTAGCTAGTCCATATATTCATTGGCAATTAAATCTAAATCTAATCCAAATCCATATTCTGTATAAGGGCCAGCAGACACACGAAAAAAGGAGTTAGTTTCTCCCGTTCGTCAAAGGTGTTACCCAGCTTAGTGTTCTGAGGCGCTTGTCAGTCATCAATTCCGTGTGTGTGTGTGTGTGTGTGTGTGTATGTGCACGAGAGAGAGATCATAAGTTCTTGTGTACTAAACGATAAGGTGGTCACAAACCTCAGTGCTTCAATATTTATCTTTTGAAAAGGAAAATTATGACAAGTACCCCACTACTGCCACCACTAGCCGACCCCGCCGACCCCCGCACCATTGCCACAACCACCAATCCCGCAGCTGACAACTCCATCCCTCCCACCGCAGTAAATCCATCTCTCAGGACAATGACCGATGCCCAGACACGTTTAACAACACGATGGATTTACACCCTTAAAGCGAATGAAAAAATGAGAATATCCTGAATCCATGAACGTATTTCACCTTAGGATTGAGAACCAACTCTTCTCGCTAAGTACACTTCAACGTAACGTTCTTCATTGTGGAATCTTATGAGTTTCCGACGTTATCAAGTAACTCGCCAACAAAACTTTTTCTTTTGGTCGAAGCTTCTAGACCTTCCCTTTGTCCTCCTTCCTTTTCTTGGTTCTTCTTTCTTTCCATTTCCCTCCCTTTTTCGTCCCACCTTACTCCTTTTCCAACCACTGTCAGCTTCGATGCTTTCTTTCCATATCTTTCTCACTCTTCCTTCCTTCGCTGCCCTTTGCTCTTCCTCCTTCCCGTTTCTTCACGCGGGTCGCCACTCCACCAACCAAGCGACCACAACAATATTCCAAGGTTGTGCCTCGCAATTTCCCCTCCTGGCTGGTTGTCACGGAGAAGAATATATTTCTCGGCTACAGCACCTCAGATAAACGACGCTCGGGACCTCCTGCCACTCACTGGATACCATTCTATGTCTCTTTTATACATATAACCATACTTGTGGTCACCGTCCAGTTACAGGATATTCCCTTGCATGGGCTATTAATACCGAGGATACCTGAGAATAAGGCGTGCTCATAATGATCCTAATGAGAGCATATTTCAGGTGCGTGTTTGCGTGCGCGCGCGCGCAAGTGTGTGTGTGTGTGTGTGTGTGTGTGTGTGTGTGTGTGTGTGTGTGTGTGTGTGTGTGTGTGTGTGTGTGTGTGTGTTCTCTCTACTCCACCCGCAGTGTGATGTACCATGAGAATCGTGCAGTTTAAAAGCACGTTCATGGAGGCGGCGTGCTGGTAAAGACTTTCCCGATCTTGGCGGAAACGATCAGGGCAATTAACAGCCTTCGTAATGTGTACAATGGCGGCAGAAAAGTTTTAATAACAGGGCCGGGGCCGGTGCTGCTGCATATCGTTAGTAAAATGGCCCAAGCAAGCGGAAAGGGAAAAATGCTCCCGATGTGTCGGCGAGAAAAACAGCGGCTCGGGTAATGCTCACAATGAAACAACTTTGTAAACTTGCAGGAGCCGGTGTGTGTGTATGAGTGTGTGTGTGTGTGTGTGTGTGTGTGTGTGTGTGTGTGTGTGTGTGTGTGTGTGTGTGTGAGAGCGAGATATGGATAGAAAAATAGTTAGATAGATGTATATATATTTTTGTATATATAGGTCTCTGTCAGGATTAATACTACTTTATCTATAGGAAGTAAATATATATGATTAATATATATCAGGTTTTTTTTTCTGAAATGGATATTGTCGTGTAGCTTGTGTTATAATAACGCTTTGCATGTAGTCTAAAAAAAACGGTCATTTGACAAGTTTCCTTGTTTTGGAACATATGCATTTATTTTAATATTGCTGCTTTAGATCATTTTATATTATCTAGGAGAGATTTTTGAGATTGAAGTGAGATATGCTTTTCCGGTTAAGGCACACTCTTCAGCCATGTGTAGGAAAAAAAACTTTATATTCTTTTGTCCTTAATTTTCCGCTTAGTTCCTATCAAGGTCTCTTTCATCTTATATTAAAACTGTCCTTTCCGCCTCTGTTCTATGATAATATTTTGTCATATCATTGTTTCTCTGTCTCAAATGATTTATGGACACTAGATTCCCATTGATTAAGCAATTTTAATTTCAGACAACAGAAGGTGCAAAAAAAGTATTTTTTAGACCATGTTTTATAAAAGCAAGAGCTACATTTGGAAAGCAAAATTATTTCTTTTTTTTCGAAAAAGAAACTCAGGTAAAAGGTGAAGTTTCGGGCATACGCTCTAATTGCGCGTAGCCTCGATGTTCATCTTCGCCGCATTGGCCCTTAAGGCTGCGGTGGGTGAGAACACGTTGCCCAGGGCAAGTGTGACAGCCGGGTTGCCTTAGTTACCTTCCCAAGGTTTCTCCAAATCATTGAAGTAGTTTTAGGAGACTATGTTCTGTGCACATTATAAAACATAAGACTATAACCTGCACAGAAAAAAAACAGTTTGCTAGACCTGAAGGGAAGGATGGAATTTTTGCAACATTTTTACTTCGCTATTTCTTCACAAGAAAATCTTACCATGATCGCTGAAGAAGAAAAAGCAAACATCAGCCAATCTTGATTATGCTCTTTGAACCGCTCGCCACGCTTTCAAGTTGGTTTGATGTTTTAATGTATAAACATACTCAATAGCACACCATCAAGGCCGCCGCAAAAAATGTATCCATGACAGCTCACTAAAGTTTCATCTTACAAACACATAAGCTATTTTCCTCCTTCCCACCGAGTTACCTGTCTTATCTAAACATTCACTTCCATCTAAACACCCACACCCACACACATACCTATACGCACACCCATCCACCCACCTACACAAACGCACAGACACACACAGATAAACACACACACACACACACACACACACACACACACACACACACACACACACACACACACACACACACACACACACACACACACACACACAAAAAAAAAAAAAAAAAAAAAAAAAAAAAAAAGAGGCAATGTTGCAGCAAACTCTACGGTGCGGGTCAGCTACAGTTACCTTTTCCGCTTGGCTCATTCTTCCCCTTTACCTCCTGGGCTCCAGCACCCCTGTCACTACCCACACCTTGCCTCTAACCACCTATGGATATTGATCTTTGTAATTAGTTACTGTACATCAACATGAAACCCCAACCACCGCTAGCCCCTCACTATGACTGGCTTGTTTGCCTTTTTTGGTTAAGTAGATTCACAAGCAGCAGCAGCAGCAACCTCATTGGAAGGGGAATGAGTCCGTGTAAGGGATAGAATATTCCAAACGTGTTTGGTAAGTTTTGAATTCTTTCCTCCCCGCCGAGCCTCTCTTGAAGCACTCGTCTTCTGAATTAGCTTGCTCTTTACCGCTCGTCTCATATATTCCAAGTTTTCTTTTCTCATTTACTTTTTCGCTTTTTGTATCTTTACAGTTTCCCGTACCTAATACACCATGAGATACATGAATAATTGAAAACTATTTTCATTTTCTCTTTCACCGTGGACGAGTTCCGATATTATGTTGAAAATATTTGGTTTATGGGTTGGAGAAGGTATTACCTGACGAGGAGTTTGACTTGACGTCTTCATTTAGTTTATTAGCTATAACTCAGTGAGCGGGACCCCCTGACGGTGCCCTGATACTTGGAGTTATTCTTCCTGGACCTGGTTTTCGATACTGCCCGTGTATCGTTGGCGCCGGCCCCCCTGTACACGACTTTCTACTCATGCTCATCCCGATAACTCTTAAGCAAGAGTTAACCAGCATCTTCATTCTTTCATCTCCTTCACTGGTAAACTCTGGAACAGTCTTTCTTCGTCTGTATTTCCTCCTGCCTATGACTTGACCTTCTTTAAGAAGAGTATCAAGACACCTCTCCATCCGAAATTGACCTCTCTTTTGGCCACTCTATACTTATCACTATATGAGAGCAACAGTTAGCGGGCTTTTTTATTTTTTTTTTTTTACATCTTTTTGTTGCCCTTGTGTTGAACAGACTGGTTTGATGCCGTTTTTTTTTTTTTTTTGCTACAATAGCATTGACTATTCAAATAAATGGATAATTCAAACTTTGATGAGCGCTTCATACGAAACACAAACAAAGGTCAGGAAACAAGTGTCCTGCTCTATGAACACAAATGACAATCTAATGTAGAATGTTTAATTCTTTCAGAATACAAGGAATACTATTATACACATTACTTTGAAAATACTACTACGCATCTGATATTGACGATAACATGAAATATTGCACGATCTAGCAATAATTACCGACAATTTAGCCAACCACCAAATTCTTAGAAGAAACGTTTGCCAACGTTAAGCCTTTCTCAGCCATCGATTTGACCTGTCCACTCGACAAACGAGGGCTAACAACTTTGGTTGATTTATTAACCCGAACATATTATTCAAAAGTTCATATGGTAGGACGTTATTTAGCCTACTAGGAATTATTATTCACGATAATACATGCAGGAGGGAGCATGCAAGTATAATGCCGAGGTAGACGGCAGGCATTAATGGGACACACTCTTTGGCGTGGTCGCTCGCAGGAAAGGCCAGCAAAATTTTCGCCTCATCTTCAACAGCTGCTCCTGACTATAATCTTTATCTTGCCTCCTTTCTCCTCGTCCCTCCGTTCCTTTCTCATCCCAGCGAAGTCTTTACTTGCTTCCTCTTTCTCCATTCATCCTGTCTTATCTCATCCCTCCCTTCTTCATCAACTCGCATTTTTCTCGCCTCCTTCCTCTTAAATACACTCTTCATCTCTGCTCCACATTTATCATTCTTCCCTTCTTCCCTTGACCTCCCTCAGTCTCTTTTTATTACTCTCTCTCTCTCTCTCTCTCTCTCTCTCTCTCTCTCTCTCTCTCTCTCTCTCTCTCTCTCTCTCTCTCTCTCTCTCTCTCTCTCTCTCTCTCTTCCTTTCCTCCTTCGACCACTCTCGTATGATCTTCCCTCACCAAATGAGTGTGGTGGACGCTGCTTTGGTTTAGGAAAACCCAGGGACGCTTTTAGCATCACCAGGAGCACGTCTCTCTCTCTCTCTCTCTCTCTCTCTCTCTCTCTCTCTCTCTCTCTCTCTCTCTCTCTCTCTCTCTCTCTCTCTCTCTCTCTCTCTCTCTCTCTCTCTCTCTCTCTCTCTCTCTCTCTCTCTCTTTCGTCAAGGAATGAATGACGAGTATTGATACTCATGAAAAAAAAAGACAACCATTACTTCAGATCACCATATTTCAGAATCTTGCATTTCTGTCTGTTATACTAAGTAAAAAAAATAACTAATTAAAGGAAGGAGAGCATAAGGACGATAGAACCAATACTCTGAGGGAGCAGAAGAAATAAGAATTAAAGAAGCTCGGGAAGTAGGAAAAGGCAAAAGAGTCAAGAGGTGGAGCAAAAATAAATGAAAATTATGTGACGAGATTCAGTAAATTCCTAAAGGGCCTTAAAGGTTGCACATTACTAGTTAAGTTGAGCAGTGCTTGGAATCTCATTGTACCGAATAACATACTCCTATATGGGGGGGTGTAAGGGTGTCTTTGTGTGTGTGTGTGTGTGTGTGTGTGTGTGTGTGTGTGTGTGTGTGTGTGTAAGAATAACAACCATGGCGATAATATATGCAGCCATTTAGACGCACGGCTGGATGGTTCTCCACAAGACGAATTTTTTAAAGGCGATGAAATTGTGGCCTTAACTGTAAAGTAAGTGTTTACGTAGCCAGCTCTTAGCGTGTGTGCTACCATGGGCCATATTATTTCTTTATATTTTGGTGCTATCATAATTCTTACATAAAGTTCCCTTTTTTATCTATTTTATTTGTATTTACTTTCTCAATCTCCTCTAATTCACCCTCTTCCGCTTCCTCTTCCTCCTGCACCTCCTCCACCTCCACCTCCTCTTCTTTCTCCTCCTCACTTTAATATAAGCAGCTCTAGGCTTACGCAAATCTATCCGGATAAAGTAATAAGTAAAACTCCCAGCATCTTCCTTCCCAGACGAGTCAAGTCGAACTACACTTCCATCTCTCAGGTAAGAGCTTGGAAAAAAGCCACAACTAACAGATTCCATGAATAGCCCATGTTCCTCTGCAAGATAAATATACAAGATCTAATCTTAACAAAAGATGTGGACGAGTACCCGAAGAGATTATTATCAGAGAGAGAGAGAGAGAGAGAGAGAGAGAGAGAGAGAGGGGTAAAGGGTGATGGGGAAGGAGGATCATACAGGTAGGGAGAGGTGGGTTGGGTCTAGGGAGTGACGTAGTGATGACTGTGTCCGAATACTGTCTCTGGATATCAGGAATTTATTTCAACTGTCAAGAGTATGTAGCTTACTCAAACACTTCTGGTATTGCACTAAGCAGTCAGCAATTAGCGCAAGGTGTGAAATAAACTGTGGCAAAGTATAATGGTGATCCAACTTCGTTACCGAGAAAATCCAGAAAAATCGAGGTAACACAGCTGTTGAAATGCGTAGTAGTAGTGTCATTAATATGTTGCGTGCACCTTTACCTGGGAGATGAGTTAGCTCGTGCCAAAATATTCCGCGCAGTGCAACTTAATAGCTGTTTTATAACGAACGTACTCGTAAAGTCGATAAATATACACTTTGCGTGATACAAAAGTAGACTAAATACAAAGTTTCAAACGCCGATAAACTTAATGTATCCGCCATACGTCAGTTAAGCTTTTCGTATCATGAAAAAAAATATAAGTACGTATAATATACCTTTTAAGGATCACGTTAATATTGCACAAATTAGCACTGACATACATAACATCTTGGAAAGCAAGAAGAATGCAACTAAACAATAAGAGATATTCTGACAATCAGTGGAAGTAGTATCGTATTGGCTGCGCGCCTCTCCACCGGCCTGCTGGGAATATGACTGTGTTCTCCCCGTGACTCCTTCTGGGTGTGGCAGATATTGAGGCGGTACTCAGTGACCTATATAAGAGAGAGAGTATTTGATTGCTGCTTCAGACTCATAGCAATCAGCACTTAGTTAATTGTATGTCCCCGGCTAAGGTCTCGCGACAGGAGAATAAATATAACTTCAGTGTCCAACTACAAATGATGCGCGTGCTGTAAGACTGAAGCATCTCACTCTAGTAACCGAGGCCCCAGTTGAAGCTTCGCAGCGTTGGGTCCGAGGCCAAGCATGAATCGGCTGTTTGTGTGTGTGTGTTCCCTCTAGCTAATGTCCGGGGTCCGCAGTAGCCTACCGCCTCTATAGAACCGATGGGCAACTACATTACGAAATAAATGAAGAAATAAAGCACCAATTAAATGCTGATGGGACACTCACCGCCTAGACTGATGATAGTGAAGAAGTGTAATAAAAATGTAATGTACTTACCATGACGATGCACTTTGAGGACGGTTCCACGTTGGTTCAGGAAAACTGGAAACCAGATGCAGAGAGCGTCGTGATGTTGTTATTACCACAGTCCTAAGGAATCAGTCACCTCTAGCGTCTATAGCGAAAGGAAGCGATCTGAAAAACAGACACACCAGCATACATACTCCACCTTCGACGGCCCCTCAATGGCGACTGAGGGAGTGTTGCTAACTTGCCACTTAGTTTTAAGAAGTAGTACCAGACTGCACCTGTAAAAAGTACCAAATGAGAACAAAACGTACCAGATTAGGTAAATATTACATTATGTACTGGTCTGCATACCTTAAAGAATGTAAATCTATCTCCTCTTGAGTTGCTGAAGGTGTTGAACACTAACGAAGTAGCCTACATGGCAGGACATATGTAAATATGTTACGACTTATGACACTTTTCATTTTATTTCCACAAAATATAGAACAAAAGTACCGTCTCCCAATTTAGTACCAGATCTGGTGGAAGTCGTACTTTGTACACCCAAAGGTACCAAATCTGGTAAATTCGTACCATTAACGGCAACACTGGGTCACTGAGGAGGTTGAAGTCTGACTGAAGTCTAGGCAGAGTGCGGCGCGGTGATTGGTTCACTCTTGACGGAACCATGCTGCTGATTGGCTAACGTAGTTTTGCCGCTCGTCTCCAAGGTCAGTGTGATGGCAAACGATGATCTCGTGCAGTATTGAGAAGCTACCATGGATAGATATATTACTTCACGCACAGCACACAGTCTCCTTTTTTTCTATAGCCTCATACCCACTGAAAAGTAAAATGGAAAGGACAAATATACCAAAATTGTGTCTTGCACACACATATATTTTTTCGTCTTCTGAGCAATTTTACACACTTATTGACAACATCACAGCTCATTTCCTTACTGGGTGCCTTCTTATCCAAAAGTTAACACAACTACAGAAAACAACACAAGGCCAATATTCTTGACACATAATAATCATGTTGATTTTACACGAAGCATCTCAAAAATAGTGGAAGATCATTTATTTCACATATAAAGATGAACGTTCCAAACATCTAACAAAGCTACAGTGCCCTGACACCTCAACCTCTCGTGGCCAACGTTGTAAATAATTCTTCGCGGACACCAGATTGCCTCGCCGCTCCCCCGATTACAGGAAGAAAAAAAAGTGTGTTGATAATATAACGTCTTCAGTGGTGGGGAGACTTCCCTATTACGAAACCATAAAAAAATATATAGATGAACATTCATGACATCAATTGCAAAGAAAATGCCACTTATTGTCTGCCCCGCATCGAGAGGTTCACCAGGGCCAGTGGGTCTGCCAGCACACTCCGGCAGGAAGCCTCCACGTCTGCCAGTGGGATGTTTATTGTCATTCGTTTCACCATGCACACTTAAACAATTTCTTTCTGCAGTCAATACTTACAATTTATTTTTGAAGACGTTTTCTTCGTTTGAAAAGAGCAAATATATTATGTGTATACGCACCCGCTGTTTGGTACAGATGTATAATAGTTAAAAAGGATGTATCAAAAACAGTCAGGGTAGGTAGGCCAGACACCTGCCACAGCGCGCGCAAAGAGTATGTAGGCCAGAGATTTGCCGCAACCTGCCAGTGAGGTATGCACGTACGGGGAGTACAGGGGTGCTGCAAGCCAATCAAAGGCACTCCCATGGCCTGATTTTCCGTCTCCTCTTTGTCTCTAAAAACATATTTCTACTTTCCACAACAAACTATATGCACAAGACACAGACCATTTCCTCAAACTTTGTCGAAATTATAATAAAGAATAACAACCAACATGGAATTCCGATCTGGGTGTGAACCAAAATTGTCCGCACGTCGGACCCCACCTCAGGGGACAACCGAAGAGGTGTCTTGATAGTTCCTCAAACTTTATCTCCTTTAACTTCTGCAACATTCACATTCTTAGCTCAAATTTATGTTCCGTGGAGCATCATTTCTCCTCCTCAAAACTTTACATCCTCGGAGGTTTCTGAGGCTACGGACAGAAATCCTACTCTGTTCCCTTATGCTTTCTCTTTCCAACTTTCAACCCAAAGCTGGATGCTTTCAGGAGGATCTATTTCCGCTGTAGTAGAATGTAATTGTTCGACCCTTAAACCTACGAACAATGGTGTTCCGCAGGATTGTATTCTATTTAGCACTTTTTTTTATATTTTTCATCAATGACTAAAAAAATAAACTGTTATATCAATTCCTATGCCGATGATTTTTCTGCATTACTCAACATCCTGTAACAAAAGATCCTCCCAACAAGACTGAAGGCTGGATGCTACAAAATCTCTGACCTTCCTTATATTTCTGAGTTGGGCAGAAGATGCTTGGTGTTCTTCAGTACATAAAAAAAAAAAAAAAAAAATCACCTGACAACTCGACACAATCTTCCAAACATCAGTTATATTTTTCGATGAGACACGCTGTCCCCTTCTTCTGCAATAAACATTAACGGACTATCCTTAACTCAAAATATCAACTGGAAACTTCATAATTATCTCATCTCTTACTACATCAGCCTCCTCGAGGTTAGGCGTTCTGTATCGTCTCTAATAACTATTTTCACCCTCTAAGTTCCTTACCATATACAGAATCTTTAACAGCCCCCGCCTGTATAGAGTATACATCTCATGTATGAGGAGTCTCTTCACACAGTCCTTTTGAAGAAAGTAGAGGCAAAGACTTTTCGCCTCCTCAGCTTCCCTCCTCTCACAGACTCTCTTATATCTTTTGGATTCCGCAGCACTGTTGCAGCTCTTAATGTTCTCTACCTCGTTTTTCATGCTGGCTGCTTTTTAAACTGCATGCCTACACTCCTCTATCGGCCTCGCGACACAAGAATTTCTACTCTAGTTCATCTCTATGTTGTCCAAATCCTTAATGCAAGAGCTGACTAGTATCTTCATTCTTTCATCCCTTCGCTGACGAACACTGGAACATCTTCCTTAGTTTGCATTTCCACCTTCCTATTACTCGAACTCTTATAATAGAGGACTATCAAGACACTTCTCGAGCCGCTTCTAAATTAATTCAGGGTTCATAGTGTTCCGGACATTTTTTACGTTTTTTTGTTTGCCATCGATTGCTTCCTCTGATATAATTAAAATAGCGGTTTCAAGTACACCACTGACTTTACCACGAAACGAATGGAATCGACCTCACAAGCATTATATTTCTTATCAGGTTAATGTAATAGTCAACTCGGCTGACAATATGAAGTTCTTACCCAATCTCATCAAGAATATGAAAACACATGTAGAATAAGGGAAAAAAGGATTCACTGAAAGAACATATTTCCTGAGCAGTACTGTCTGACATCATTCTGCAGTATTTTTTAAGTTTCCCCAGTAATGAGTCGGACCAAAATTATGGATAATTCAACACCCTCTGTATGAGAAATTTATGTAACTAATAAAGTAACATCAATGAACGCCAATGACGAGACCCGCCGTTGTCTTGCACCTTACCAAGGTAAGTGAAGTCTTCCAAGACGTCAATGTCCTCGCTACACAATTGAATAGACTGCATAGTTTTATCTAGCAAGCCTCCAAATACCTTTACCTTGACCTTGGCCCAGGAAACTTTAAGTTCCAAGGACTTCGCCTTTACGTGCAGTGCCTCGAGAGCCATCACCAAAACCTCCAGCAACTTCACAAGGATTACTGCATCATCGATAAAAAAAAAAGGTCAGTGACCCTGGTATTGCCATCTGATGCTCCACAATGACTCTGATCCACAACTCTGCTTAATATCCAGTCCATGCAAGTGAAAAGTGATGAGGCAAGAACACAGCCCTGTCTCACTCCCGCGTTCACGGTTAGGAAGCTGGTCATGCTCCCCCTCCCCCCGCACCCTTCACTCCACTCTCATTACCAGACTACAGGCCAGTCAAACAACCAAGAGTCATTGCAGGAATCCCGCGGAATCGCAAAAGATTTCACAGTGCTTCGCAATGCCCTAAATCAAACGTCGTCTTCTTGAGATCGATATAGGCTGCAGGTATCCTCTGGTGAAACTAACATCGGCACTCCATTAGTCCGCGAAGAGCTAAGAATGATGAAAATAGTAATAGTATTATAACTTTTATCATTATGATTTTTTTTATTATTATTACTATTATTTTACTATAACTTTTATAATGATAACTGAAGTAGTAAAAATGTAAATATAATAATAATAATAATAATAATAATAATAATAATAATAATAATAATAATAATAATAATAATAATAATAATAATGATAATTATAAGCAATTATCATTATCATGTGATATTATTATTAATAATAACAATTCTCAAAAAATATAGAGATGATAATAATTATAGGTAAAGGAGCAGCTCATTTTCTTGTGAACATTGGCTATTTTAATTTTTGTTGAACGATACAAAGAATAAGAATCATGTGGTGGGAGACTAAGTAGATTATAATTCGTCAGTGACATCTGTTTGGGCAGAGTTGAGAGTTTGATTCAGTAGTGGGTACTGGCATGGGAAGAAGTAGCCTCTGTTTCCTTTAATTAAGCTAAAAATAAAGCATCAAGTACTTACTCATTGTCTACGAGTGCCCGCGTCTTCACCTTGTGTCTCCACCTTGTTTCCGGAGTCACCGCACCTTCTCCCAACGCGTTCCTGTGCTAGGTTACTACTGGCAGGCACGGCATTCCTGTTTTACCATTGGTCCTGGTTCCTGACTTTTTCACTCGCGCCTTGTGATTGGATGCGCACCTTTACTCTCTTCATCACGGCCTCTGATTGGTTATCACTTGGGTTAACCGCTCGACTCACACATCTCAGCCGCCACTTTACGTCATCAATAACACATTCCTACACACAAACAAAACTTTACGCCTTAGCTAACGTGTTAATGACATGTTACCCTGCGTTACCGTACTTGCTTTCATTAAGCGACATTACAGTGATAAATTTTCCTGTGAGTACTAATGCGGGTGATACGTTCAAGTCCGCTCACGCGTAGAACCTCCCCCCGCGTGACCTTGAAACTTACCACCAGCTGTAGCAACGATCCTGTAACCTCGGACCATTACTCTGAAGCCTGAGAGTTACACTTGGACCACCGTGACCTGAACACTTGAACTACACATTTAATTATTTTTGTGTTACCATCTCACATTTTGTGACACATTGGTACACACACACACACACACACACACACACACACACACACACACACACACACTTTTATATTTATATATATATATATATATATATATATATATATATATATATATATATATATATATATATATATATATATATAGAGAGAGAGAGAGAGAGAGAGAGAGAGAGAGACAGATATATAGATGAGGTAAGTAGACAGATGAATAGACGAATGAATATAAATAGACAGATAGATAGATGACGCCTCTATGGAGATTGTTAGGCATGACTCCGTAAATAAAATTGAAAATGAGAAACGCACACACACACACACACACACACACACACACACACACACACACACACACACACACACACACATCCATTGCATCCATTCGCTTGTTGCAGGTTATTGGATGAACCATTATACACTCATGGAAGCAACGGATGCTCTTAAAGGACGGTCACGGTCACTGTACACGTTACACCACTCGCTAAGGAATGAGAGTCGCCGCTCCTGGCCACTGTCTGCTTGCTGGAGTAAAGACGCGTTGCCATTGCTGACACCACGGGGAGGCAGGAAAAGGAAGCTCTTATCTTCAAGGATATAGCAGAGTGATTGATCTGTCTTGTTTCCACAATTTTCTTTTCTGGTAAATTTCAAATATCCGTGCTCAAATATTCTGACGCAGTATCGTTGACACAATTCACTCCGCATTACGATATTTTTCTTTCTTCATTTTTAAGTCTAAATCAATGTCAGTAATTTCAAATAAATTATCGCTTATTATCACCATTGTCACATTTATATTATCATTATCAAGTCAAGATTGCTGCATATTTTTTTAGCATCTCTTTTCTGTCTTTTAATGTTTTTTTCTTTCCTTTCAGAGCCCCGTGAGTGACTTACATGTCGAGAAAATTAGAGGCGCAGTGTAAACAGGCGTGGCACGCAAAACTGAGCGAGGGGGAATGAGATATGTGAACACAAAGAATATGCTATTCTTCAAAACCCTTGGAGTGTTGACGTTTGTGTTCTGTATCAAGTTAACATGTCGTGATGAAGATGCGTTTTCTAATTGGTGTTGCTCATGTTGAAAATGCGTCAGCGAATATGGAAATTAACATTAACCAATAAGTTGTAGAGCAAAACACTGAAATTAACGTCACAGCTCAGGCCATCCCAGTCCTTGCCAATGTTCAGTCTCCCTTCTATGGAAAATGCGGGAACATGGAAATGTCTCTATTATAAACTAACTATAAACTCTTCAGTTTTGAATGGTTTCTCCAATATTTACTAGGCTCTATTATTTTTGTTATATATATGTTTTGTTTATTGTATATCGAAAAAATGGCATATAAAATATAAAATCCACGTTTGTCACACAGTGACGAGAATCGCATATAAAATAGTCTCATTATCTTTATATAATTTATATTAATTCCTATCGGTAAGTAGTTGGCTAATTTGGGCCCGATTTACACTGCACTCTCCCGTCTGGAGCTGGGACTCTCGGGGTCCTCAGGTATTCTAGCCAAACACGCCACTCCAGACGCCCCCGCGTGCTTGCCCTGCCCGTCTCCCACGAACATGAGAGGGACGGGCAGGTCGTCGGCTGGGGCTGGCGCGGGAGGCGTCCCGCTGTCCACTACAGCTTCACTGAAGTGGACGTCCATGTCGACGTTGTCACACATCTAAAGGAGACCAAGACAATATTCTCTGTGAGCACATTTTACGAACGTATCATTCTTTTCAGGTGACCAATGCTTTACTTTTTAGCATATACAGTTACTCTAAGGGAGCAGCGTCGTTACTCACTCTGGCAGGTGCTAGATGAGGCTGTCTATGAGGGTGAGGGTGGTGGAATTCATGGCTTCCAATGCCGGGGGTCGCTAATGAGTAGTGTATGGGGTCTTTAGTATGTTGCAGCAGGAGAGGAGACTGCTGCTGTTGCTGGTGATGCTGTTGTTGTTGTTGTTGATTGTGCGGCGAAGGTGAAGGTGACTGGTGTTGCTTTTGCCGCTGGTGAGTATGTTGAACCAGCGTAGACGGAGGGTGGTGGCAGGGCACGGGGCGCTGCAGGTGTTGTGAGGCAGGCAGGTGCTCGGCCATCAGAGTCATCGCGCCGCCTGGCCGGATACTTACGTTCACGTCATCGAAATCTGAAACACAATAGTGCAAGACACTCTCGTCAGTATTGCATCTCACTAGGTCTGATAAGCTCATCGTGGCCCTTGAGGGTAATTTAAACGTGACTTAGTATTCTCTGGTCTATGATTCCTCTTTCAGCTACTGTCTTCGACCCATTTCCACTATGGTGCTAGATCCTGTCCTAAGCCCAGCACTTTCCACACGAACCAACAGTTAATCACGTGCCATTCATATGTGTTTTATCTATCGCACACTAAAAGTACGAGTACATACTGAAAGTAAATACTTTAAATATAACTTCTTCATCTTTTCCTCCTCTCCTTAACCCTAACGGCAGCACCGCCTTCTCATCAGTCTCTAAGGCTGAACTCTTCTCTCAAACTTTCTGTTAAAACTCCACTCTGGACGATTCTGGGCACATTCCTCCTACTCATCCCCCCTCCAACTCCTTTATGCCTGTTATTAAGATTCTTAAGAATTATGTTTTCTATGCCTTCTCTGGCCTCAACTCTCAGAAGGCTTTTGGACCTGATGGAGTGCCTCCTATTGTCCTTAAAAACTGTGCTTCCGTGCTGACACCCTGACTGGTCAAACTCTTTCGCCTCTGCCTGTAAAGATCTACCTTTCCTTCCTGCTGGAAGTACGCCTTCATACAGCCTGTGCCTAAGAAGGGTGACCGTTCCAATCCCTCAAACTACCGCCCTATAGCGTTACTTTCCTGTCTATCTAAAGCTTTTGAATCAGTCCTTAACCGGAAGATTAAAAAACATCTTTCCACTTCTGACCTACTATCTGATCGCCAGTATGGGTTCCACAAGGGGCGTTCTACTGGCGATCTTCTTTCTCTCTTAATTAACTGAGTCTTGGTCATCCTCTCTTAGCCGTTTCGGTGAAACTTTCTCAGTTGCGCTAGACATATCGAAGGCTTTCAATAGAGTCTGGCACAACTTTTTGCTTTCTAAACTCCCCTCTTTCGGAGTCTATCCTTCTCTCTGTTCCTTTACCTCCAGTTTCCTTTCCGGCCGTTCTATCTCTGCTGTGGTAGACAGTCACTGTTCTTCCCCTAAACCTATCAACAGTGGTGTTCCACAGAGCTCTGTCCTATCACCCACTCTCTTCCTGTTATTCATTAATGATCTTCTTTCCATAACAAACTGTCCTATCCACTCATACACTGACGACTCCACTCTGCATTATTCAACTTCTTTCAACAGAAGACCCTCTTAACAGGAATTACAAGACTCCAGACTGGAGGCAGCAGAACGCTTAACCTCAGACCTTGTTATCCTTCCCGATTGGGGTAAAAGGAACCTTGTGTCCTTCAATGTCTCAAAAACCCAATTTCTCCACCAATCAACTCGTCACAATCTTCCAAACACCTATCCCCTATTCTTCAACAACACTCAGCTGTCACCTTCTTCAACACCAAACATCCTCGGTCTATCCTTAACTCAAAATCTTAACTGGAAACTTCACATCTCCTCTCTAACTAAATCAGCTTCCTCGAGGTTGAGCGTTCTGTATCGTATCCGCCAGTTCTTCCCCCTTGCACAGTTGCTATCCATATACTGAGGCCTTGTCCGCCCTCGTATGGAGTATGCATCTCACGTGTGGGGGGCTCCACTCACACAGCTCTCTTGGACAGAGTGGAAGACTCTTCGTCTCATCAGCTTTCCTCTTCTTACTGATAATCTTCTACCTCTTAAATTCCGCCGCCATGTTGCATCTCTTTATATTTTTATCGATATTTTCACGCTGACTGCTCTTCTGAACTTGCTAACTGCATGCCTCTCCCCCTCCCGCGCTCCCTTTACTGTCCAAAACCCTTACGCACGAGTTAACCACAACCCGTAGCCAACATGGACAACTTCGCTTCTCCCAAAATTCTTTAAGTTGATGAAAATTACTCCCTATTCATTGCCGCTAAGAGGTGTTTGGACTACATTAAACGGTCTAAGTAGCCGCTTCGGAGTGAATATGGTGCTGATGGAGAATGTGAAGGCAGTAGAGCCAATAGTTATTCTAGGAGCGTATTAGATGGCTTCAACAAAACGCCGGAGGTCTGTCAGTTAACGAAGAAAACTTCGCAAAACAGCACCATAAAAGTAGCTCACATACTTCTCAAAAAGGATGAGGTTAGCCGTTTCTGTAGCCGCTTTTGTATGCTCCGCAGGTGATGCGAGTAACCTCTGACATTCCACAGTCTGCCGTGCCGCTGTGCATAATTATTAACACCTTTTACATAATGGCAATATATTATCATATAAAGTTAAGGATGAAAAAGTTCATAAGAAGTACTAAGGAAGGACATACAGGTAACATAATTCGTTAAAACATCAAACTATTCTATATACGATTTCGGAACGTAAACAGCTTCGATATGTTCATTACGGGACGCAGGGAGTAGGCTAGTTGAAACCATGATATAGTTTATGTTGACAATTTCGCTGGTGACATTTAAATTACAATTAATATTTTCTATATCAATATAACGTCATGCGTCATACGTATATTTAGTTTTTAATAAATAAAATATCATGTTCCATCACATGCTTGATAAAGGGATCTCAGTCAAATGAGTGTTTCCATGGCAACGGAGTATTTCGTCACTTCCGTAGTAAAAGACGACGGAAAAAAATGTAGGTCGACTTTTTTCCATTGCTGATTGTATTCTTGTCCAAAGCTCATTTATTATTCATTTAATAATACTGCCATCAAGAAAAAACTTCCAATTTATCATAATGACATTACTGCCGTTGATACATTTAATAGTGTTACTGAAAGCTTGACACATATTCATTATATGGTGCGTGGCCCGTGATAGGTACGAACGATACATCCAATCATTTGTTCTCTCTTGTCTGTCTGGGACCTGGAATATTCTCCTTGTTCATTAAAAAAAAAAAATGATATCAAGCTCTCAGCAACTGAATTTTCACCAAAAATATTTGGCAAAAACGAGGCACATATCAACTATAAGTACGCAGTGGCATTATCGCCTAAAATACGTGCCGCTTAGGACTCCTTTCAAACATTAGAACCATCATTTATATGGTAGGTGGAAGGGGTCGGTTATATGTCCAGGTGGAGCTGCGTCATGAGGGAGGTGCTGGGGAACGTGGATCTTTGCGTTTGTTAAAGAGGGAGCAGTTGAGATCTAAAGTATGCATCCTAATAAAAAATATCATATACGACATTAAATGTGTAGAGTCCGAGTTTCACAGTACTGTATTATTCAATTTAGTTAATAAATATATTGGTGTGTACTCCCCTCTGAAATATCAGTAACACGAAGAAAACTGAATTATATATTACACTCAGCTCCGTGTCGATTCCCAATTCTTGTAATGTGAACTATATACACTTTTCCTAAAACAATGTAAACAAAGTATCCAGTTATAATAGCTTCAATATCTTCAAACAATTCGATAAATCTTAAAAGAGTATATATAGGAAAGTAAATTTGGAAAAACCTACGTGCGGATAGGAAAAAAAACGTTAAAAAAACAATTACTTTTTCAATTTCAAATGCAGAGTAAAAAGGAATGAACGTACCTCCGCTGCAGGCCACCACGTCGGGACTCTGGTCGTCATGGTGCTGGTGGAGGTGGACTGGGCGGTAGTCGGCGTAGCGTTCCCCGGTATTCACAGGGCCAGCACCGGCGTCTTTGGGTATCTCGTCTTCACTCCTGCTGCTCCTCACGGTCAGTTGGTGCCTCTCGAAGTCTTGCGATAGCTGCTTTTTGGATTTGACTTGTCGTTGCCGCTTATCCTCACCGTCACTCCCCTCGCCCTGCGCCCGCCGCCTCCTCGCCTCGGCACTGCACTGAACCTTCACGCCAAACACAAGGGAGTGGTCTCTTACTTTAGCGACTTATTACATCAGCGGCATCTATAGTAGTAGTAGTAGTAGTAGTAGTAGCAGTTGTTGTAGGAACGGTGGTTAGCATTATTATTATTATTATTATTATTATTATTAGTAGTAGTAGTAGTAGTAGTAATAGTAGTAGTAGTAGTAGTAGTGGTAGTAGCAGCAGCAGGAGTAGTAGTAGAAGTATAGTAGTAGATGAAGTAGTTGTAGTAGAAATGCAGTTGTTATTATCATTGCACTACTACCACTACCACCACCAGTACTACTATTACTACTACTACTACTACTACTACTACTACTACTACTACTGTTACTATAAGCGAAAGAAAAAAAACAAAAGCCAAACAAGAATAGACATCCCACAGCGTTGGAGATTCTGCGGCTCCAAGCATGTATGCAGTACGTCTGGAGTGTTGTCTGAGAAAGTCGGGGCAAATACGGAAAGAGCGCAGTCCATTTTTTTCAGATTTCATCGGATAACACGCTACTAGATTTGAATCATATTTGTTGAGTATAAGTAAATATATGCATGAGACTTTGTATGATAATTTTAGTATCATGCAGTAATATTAATAAAATGGACAGTTTGATTCCAATTTTCAGAAACTAAATTCCTGACCATGTATAGGAAATATTTACGTGCTTGACTATAAGACACGCCTAGACAGCAGTGGCCTGCGTGTGGATCTAGTGCTAAGTCACCATAAGTTTTATCATCATTGTCGTCAGCCATTACTAGTCCACTGCGGGACAAAGGTTTTCCCCAAGATTCTCCACCTTTCTCTTTGTTATTATTATACTGCATCGTGCTCCAGTAAATACTCTGATGTAATCTATCCACCTGGTCCTCTGTGTACCCTAATCAAACAAGCAAGTTGGAAGCGTCATCATCACTCCCATCGAATATTAATGCTAAAAAAAAAAAAAAAAATGCTTCGTTTAAAAGGGTTTATTAATTTTGAAGCGCAATATATATATATATATATATATATATATATATATATATATATATATATATATATATATATATATATATATATATATATATATATATATATATGATCGAGAAAGGAAACCGGAAACATTGATATGCCTGAAAACAGCCAGGCTTGTGAACATCAACATTTAAAGGATCCATAACGCTATGAAAACAGAGGCGGCGGTGTGACGGGGTGAGGTAGAGGCTGGATAGTTCTTACCCTTCTGTTACTCCTCCTCCTCCTCCTCCTCCTCCTCCATCTTCTCCCCTTCCTCCATTTTCTTACCTTGATGACGATGACAGCAATGACGACGAGGAGCACGGCGATGAGTCCCACGCCGCCAAAGATTCCCAACAGAGGCTTGAAGGCGTCTGAAGGAGTGTCTTGCGTCACCCCCGCCGCTGTGTGGAATGAGGGAAGGGGACGTGTGTGTGTATGTGTGTGTCTGTATGAGTACACACACACACACACACACACACACACACACACACACACACACACACACACACTGACACGCTCTCAGAAAAAAAATGTATGAGAAAGGTGAAAGCAACCAAAAAATCTCGCAAAATGCACCACTCAGCAAACATCAGTTACAATTATAACAACATTAGGGACCTCGCTTGCCTGGAGAAACATTATTTTCCCTCTTTCCCTTGTGTCCAAAAAGTCAACGACTAAAAGGCCGAATTTTCTATGAATAGCTAATTTCCCAGCTCATGACAACCCTTCTCACCATTAGACGCCACCTGCCTCCGGCCTCCCTACCAGCGCCTGGCTTCCTGACTCCAATGAAGGAATATGGATTTGCCAAACGCCTTCAGCATCACCGTTTTATTTATTCCGACACACGTAATGGTCTCTCAATTATATTAAACAATGAATTCTTCCCGGAGCTTTCCAAACCACTTTCTTTCATTATTTATATCTCTCTCCCCCAAGCTATATGCCTCTCGGACAGGAAGACTTATTATATGTATCCCATCCCTATGGTCACCCATCGCATCTTCATCAATGAACTAAGCTTTATGTACACTAACGCCCATACCGAGTCTCATCTGGACAGTTTTGTGAATGACTGGGCATACGCTAATATTGCACCTTCATTCACTTTGAACAGTTTAACAACATCAAATCTTCTTCCTCCACACACTGTCTTGTCAGTCTTTTGGATTACCTTTACAATTGGAGGGGAAAAAAAACTGTAGTTACCATAAATTATGTGGCTTTCACTAACGGTTTGTCAGACATACGAATAACGATTCATAAAGCAGTAGTGTTTAGAGTGCGACCTTGCCTCGTGGCACGGTTGGTTATCGTCCCGTCATTCCCAAACAAACAATTATTTTCGATCTGGTTCCTGTACCCACGCGTCGCCTCATCTCAAACACTCACCATCATTGCCGCTGTTGCTGAGGCGCGTCTCGAGCTGCTTCACCGGTAGCTTTTGGGTGATGGCCACGAGGCGGGTGATGCTGCTGCGACCTTTGGAGTTGCCGGCATACACTATCAATTGGAACTCAGACTCGTTATCTAGTCCGGTCACCACAAACCTGGGATGTTGGAGAGCACAAAAGAGAAGACTGATAATGATTATTTTCCGCAGCAGGTAGTAACATACGACGACACCAATGGCGGTGTTCACTACTCGAGGCTATCTACCTTCCACGCCACAGTCTATATACAACACCATGTTGATGATATCACCTTTAAGCTGACGCTTCATGTGATTTTCATACCCGTCTCTCTACAAAGGCTTTGAAAGGAGTGTTTAGTGAACAGATGATGAATATTGCCCCCCAAAAATATTAATGTAGAAACTCAGCAAATATCACTTCAAGTTTATATATATATATATATATATATATATATATATATATATATATATATATATATATATATATATATATATATATATATATATATATATATATATATATATATATATATATATATTATTCAACGAACCTGAATTAATTGAAATTATGAAAACCTAATGCTAATAAATCAGTTCCATTTATTATGTGCCTTAACCATTACAGATTCAAACAGTATTGGTAGCAATTAGTACTATCATGACATGTATAGTAAAAAAGTTCACTTCAGTGTATGGATAAGAATCAGTATCATAAATGGTATTTTCTCTTTGGTAACACCTATGTGGTTCACTCATTTGGGCGACGGCGTTGCAGGCATAACTACTATTATATTTTTGCATGTTCTCACTTAGTATGATGAGGTACATTAGCCACGCTCTGGAGGTGACACTCACCGCGGGATGTTGGAGGTGATGTTGGCCTTGAGGGAGTGAGGATTGGTGCCGTACACCTCCATGGCGAACGTTTGGTTGAGGCCGCCATCAAAGCCCGGCGAGCAGGACACCGTCAGGCTACTCGAGGACACGTTGTACAGCGAACAATTGGTCGGGGCTTCAGGTTTGGCTAGGACATCAAAAAAAAGAAAAATCGATTGGGTCATGGGGCGGTGTGTTGTTGGAGTCACGGCGATTAAGGTATAACTACACGACACCCAAAAGGCAAATTCTTGCGTAATCAACATTTACATCACGTTTGTAATGCGTGGTAATGTTGGTTCTTCTTGGAATGAAATAGACGCTACAATAACCCGATATTGATGCCACAAAAAAAAAGACTGAAGGAGGGCAAGATAATGATATACCTCAAAAAGAGCCAAGAGTACAACGCAAACTGACGACGTTCCTGACACGAGAGGAGTTAGCAGCTGAGGCGCTCGTCCCCAGGAAGGCATTTTATGTGTGATGCATTAGTAATAATCTAATTCTTATCGTTAGTAAGAGTATTTGCATTATTACCACTATTATTACGTCACATTCATAACAATCTTCGGTAGAGACAGTTGTGGTTTAAAAAAGGATGCAGATGTGCAAATGACACCGCACTGGACTACAAATTATTTATGTTTTTCGGCTAACATTTATTTGAGACATGTACACAGGTGCAGATACATGTTTGGGATTGTGTTACGAATCCATCAGAATTTTACAGGATGTCCTAAATATACTTTATCAATAATATCCATCTGACCGAATGACCCACATGAAATATACTCGCCTGCAAACATACTACTCAATCGGAAAATCAGCGAATCATGTGTTGTGTTTAAAAAAAAAAAGATGTTAAACGCGCATGTCAGGGACCTTTTTTTGTAGTGGGATTTTTTTTATTCTTCTACAGTTTTGCATTTGACCTTATGAGGCGGGAGTGAAGAGGGGCTAAGAGATATAAAGATGTATGTATGTTTATGTGAGTGTGTGTGTGTGTGTGTGTGTGTGTGTGTGTGTGTGTGTGTGTGTGTGACAAAACTGTCCACTCAGCAAATGAAGGTCGCCACCCATAGGTTGCTACACCTACGCTCCCATAAAATGTTGACTGTACATATGTATATTATATAGCTCTTCTTATGTGTACTCTAAAGTCTAAACTATTATTGTAAATTTAGCCAGTTCTCTATCGGATAGTTTTACATTGTACGGGGAAACTTTTGCAAAAAAAAAAATAATAATAAATATATATATATATATATATATATATATATATATATATATATATATATATATATATATATATATATATATGTAGAGAGAGAGAGTGTAGTTGTGTGCTCCTCTTTCTTTAAGGGATAAAATATATTAACGTATTCACATTCCAATTGCGCAATCGGAGTTGTTTTAGTAATGCATTTCATAAAGTATGTATTCATTACTCCTGCAAATTGAATACCTGGTGAGTAATTAGTTCGGTCCTCAAATAAAAGAAAACAATAAGGATAATGCTTGTTATTATTTCGTATATATTGTTTTGTTATTGTTGCCTCTTGTCGTCTTACCTGCAGCACCTGGGGCGTTAGTGCTCTTGTGCCTCACCTCGAATGTGACTGGAAAGAAAGAGAGAGACACACACACACACACACACACACACACACAGACACACAATCATCATGGTAGACGAACAGACAAAGACACAAACATTCAGGTAAAACAGACACAGAAGTACGTATATAGCACACACAGACAAATGCAGACAGACAGACAGATGGACTAAAAGAGTCGATCAGACAGACAGTCAAAAGCAGACAGACGAATACTCAGTTAGAACTATTAAAGAGGCAACGACTAGAAACAGAAAAGTAATATGGGGACAAGGAAACCCACAAGACTAGCATTATTCCAAAATTTTCTCATCAAGGAGTATGGAAGGGGCCTCATAGTCCTCTGAGAATGGAAGAAGTAATGGAGGGAGAGGAGAAGGGAATGGTGGAGGTAGTACTTACTGGCAGGTATGATATGAAAGACGCAAGGGTCCTTCTGCCTCCCGACCATGTTCTCGGCGGCACACAGCAGCGTTCCATACTCGAGGTCTGATGTCGGCGTGAAGATGACGACGCTACGACCTCCCAGCCCCACCGTAAACCTCTCCTGCGGTACTTCGAGGCTCTCTACCGTGTTGTTGAAGGTCCAGTAGAAGCGTGTCACCTGTAGCAGAGTGACAGTCCAGGGTTACTTCGACGTGCTTCACCGGTCCTCTGATCTCCGCCTTACGCATTCTGGCAGCTTAGCTGTCTCAATATCTAACGTAAAATCTTGTCATCATTATTTCACAAGCGCTAGGAAGTACGTAGGTACACACCTGGGGCACGGCATCCACCTGACAGGTGACGTGGGCGTCCTCCAGCTTAGACACTCCATAGACACTCACCTGGCCGGGGCGGCAAAGGGGCGCATCTACACGTATAAGACATGGTTAGATGCAGGTAGCCGAAATTGTTTGTCTAAATTATCAAGCTGTTAATCAAAGTAAATACATGCTACAAAAATTATTCCTGCGACACACACAGAGCAGTAGCACAAAGGGCTCACTCACACTGCACGGCCAGGATGACAGGCGGGGAAGTGGAGTCTCCCTCGACGTTGCTGGCCTGGCAGGTGTATCGTCCCGCGTGGGTCCTCGTCACCTCCTGCACCACCAGACTCCTGTTGGTGAGTAGGATGCCATTCGCCCGCTCCTGCCGCACTTCCACGCCCTGTGACGCAAGATGAGAACACGCAATTATGTTAAATAAATGAATTACAGCTTACCTTTACTGGCAGGTAAGGACTACGGGAAATGCCATCTAGTTCATGAAATGTAAACCCTTAAGGATGACACTGAACCTAATTAATATGTACATTAATATTGCTACCGCAATCACGTGAAACTTTAAACCCCCCAATCAATATATTGAGGCACCGAATATAGCAAACAGAACGGTGAGTTTCATAAGCGAAGTTATAATTGAAGAGATAAACATAATATTATATGCCATCATGCAAGAAATTAGTCACCCTACATAGAATGCGCAAATAGTTTTGTTCTCCCCACCATGCGAAGAATATTGCTAAATTAGGTGTTCAGTGACAAGGAACCAGGATGATGTGTAAGAAACCCTACGATGATATTATATGTACGATGATATTACATGTTCAGAAACGTTGCCTTCTAGAGATCGATCGATTATCTTAAAATCATTAATGGCCTCACGAATGTTAATAAATGCAAACTTCTTATGATCAGTGACACAGTGTAAGCAAATGATAATGGCTCAAAGCATAATCATAATAATGTACATTCCGACTGCCTGCTTTTCATTAGTGATTTAGCACGATAATGCAACACGACTGATATATTTAGACTCAAACACACCGTTATTTCCTCCACCTCAACATTATCTACGGCGGAGATGCAGCGTCTTGATCAATCAATTAATAAGTAAGGGCATACACCGGGGGTTACGTCGATTCACGCCCTTTACAATGCAACTCATGCCCACTCATGAGTACACGTCGAAACTTTCAGTTTCTAGAGATAAATCATGGTATGATTACATCTTCAGATACTTCTTGACTTGACAAAGTTTGAGTGTTGCAGCAACAAACCTATGATCATTTGCAAAACAACCGGCACTCTGGAAAACCCTGCAGATTTACAAGATCCTCCAACGAGTGTTTCCAAGGATGTGGTCTCTGGTCTCTGATACCAAGACACTGCGATTATCAACCTCCTGGATCATATAAAATTCCGAGCCAAGTTTGGAGTAGGACTGTGCACTGCAATAAAACATGAAGGCCAAGGTGCGCTTCAGCCTCACTCACATTATACACTCACCAACCGGAGTGACCACAGCCGCAACTGGCATCAGTTGACTGGAGATGCCTATTACTACCTAACTGATACGGGAGCCATCGCCAATGCCGGACCAGTAGTAGGTGTACTCCTTACTACTGATCACTGCCAGGCGTCTTCGTCTCAGAGTCCTACTTTCAGCCTTCTCAGCCTATTCGCTAGGTTTGGTAGTCAGTGATCCTCTGAGAGACTTAAGACATTCCAGGAGTCCAAACGAAGAGCCCTTCGAAAATTAACCTCGGGTCTGGTTCTGCGGCCAGATGCCACATTTGCGCCACCCCGGCCACCTCCTAAACAAAGGGGCTAAGGATCCCACGTGGTTTGTCCTACACCCATCGTAGGCGGCAGGCTCACATGGTGCGGATGTATCGATGGAGCCCCCAGTGTGGGAGGCCCCCAGCAGAACCGTATCATAGCGTAAGCCTCGACCTCTAACTTTTATTTTGCTTTTAGCGGGGCTTGAGTGTTTTACAGAGGGTTGTAGGCACCACCCAACCCAACCAAAATCAGGTGATGAACTGACTCCTAGCACTATGCAGGGGCACATAACCCTTGACGGGATAACGCACCAGTCATCCTAGCACCTTACTGGCCGTGATATCCCAATATTTATATTTAGGAATAGCTGACTTTGTTTGGGTCATGGTCTGAACATCTACATAAATCGATCTATTTGAAACTAGTCTGTTTGCCACTCTAGCGCTTACAGTGTGTCAAGTTTTCTGTACAAACCTTGTAACAAAACTATATCATCAAAGCTTGAGAAAGTTCTTTATTACTTTTATTCTTCTCTACAAAGGATATTTTAGAGGTACAGGATGGTTCCATAATAGATAAAGTATTTTTTCAAGAACGTTCTTTTCACCTAGACATTGCACACACCAAGCATTTACAAATACATACTATTTTCAGGTTGATGAAACATCTAACAGTTGAGTTCGACTCATTAGAAAACAATCGTAAAAGGTCCTTTATGGCATATTCTTATTTGGCTGCGCTAACAGGCCTTGTTACTCACGTTATGTTTCCAGACGACTTTGTACGCCCGCGGGTTGGCTCTGACGTGACACTCAAAATACACGTCGTCCCCCTCCCGGATGTTCTGCGGGTTAAGTGAAGCCCCGAGCACCGCTTCCGACGTCGGGGTGTCTGAAGGCAAGAAGGAAGGAGGCTAAAGCTTGTGCGAGAACGAAGGCACTGAGATTAAAACTGTTAATAAATAAAAAGAAGACAATCAAATAAAATCACTGTTACCTGTAAAATAATAAGGCAAGTTACGCATGAAATATTTTAGAGTAGACGAACGAAAGGGGGAAATATAAATACACTAACAAATCAAAAGGTATGACAAGACCACTGGCGATAATGATGTGCTTGATGATAAGTTTTTGATCAATGGCCAATGTTTTATATGTATGATGGTGTAATGGCTTCAAAATAAACAATTACTCAGATGTTGGGTAATATAAAACAATAACACATATGAGTGCGTGTTTAGAATGTTTAGATTGATCGTTTTCTTTACCTAGGGTACATGGTTAACCGTGTAGCAGCGACGGGCCAAATTTGTGCCATGATATAAACCCCCCAATATAGATGATGCATAATCTGATCACAAATGCTTTGATATATATTATGAAATGGTTTGTGTGAGGGGTGATTTTTTCTCATTTTTCTCGCTTGGAGGGACCATTAAGAAACATGATCCCCCCTGCTACCGGGTTAAGGGTGTACTTCTAGGAAATGGATTCGGAACACTAATTTTTCTTTTTTTCTTCTTTTCTTATACTGACTTATGCATACGTTCAGGGTGATAAATATTTTTCGTAAATAATGTGCAACCAGAGCGAGGTCAGCGGCATACTTACAGTAGACGCTCAGTTTCCACGTGTCCTCAATAACGGCTGTGGGCAGGTTACGGTTCTCTGCTCGACAGGACAGCAGCCGCCCGTCATCCGAGGCGTTTGGCGTGAGTCTGACCATCGAGGACGAGACGTTACCGCCGTGCGAGGTCTGGAAAGACGATAAAATATCCACTGGCTTATGTTCTTTATCAAATGCTTTTTAGTCGACTAACCCGTTATCTACTGTTCATCAGTTCCTGCGCAACTAAAGCGATGTGATGCAATCTTACCTCATGCCTGCATATGTAATAATAATAATATTGTTTTGCTATACCCCAAAAAAATGACGTAAATGATCATAGGGTGAAAGTGAATCCATCAGGTACGATAGTAAAATATTGACATGTTGCTGGTGCCGCTAGATATGTTTGGTTCATTTCGTATTCTATTAAATTATAGAAACTTGTTATGAGATGATTAAGTTCTGTTTACTACGTACCGTGTCGTCTGCGGCAGGCACCCTCGCGGAGCCCCACCACCAGGTGAGGACAGCCGGCGGGCGGGAGCCGCGCGAGGAACACAACACTTCGTAGGCCCGGCCGGCAGACAGCGGCTCCCGGATGTGATGTATAGTCACGTCCAGAGGTCGAACTGGTGACGGAGCAGAAGGTCATGATAGGTCAGCTAAACATATTTGGCGGTGCATGGCTGTGTTGCCGCCGTGCTGCGCAATGTGTACAAGGAATGCGTTGTTTTAATGGAACTTTTCGGTGTAAGGTGAGACTGAAAGAGGTGAAAAGGAAAAAATGGATCCCAGCTTACACGAATAATACAATAACTGTGTATATTGTTTGAATTTGTAAATATTGTTTCAGCTGTCATATACTTTGTTTCTTTCTCATCTTTCTTTTATTCGCGTATTCATATATATTTTTGTTAACAGTAAGAAAGGAAAAAAAAATGTACTTTCAAAGCCTTATCTGGCAATCTTAAACGTTTACTTTGTTATCTTTACGAACAAATAGCACAAATAACTTCAGCAGGAACGTTGTGCAGTTCCTTAATACTGTAGCTTACTACATTATACGTATTTCTTCCGCTACACAGCTGATAATCCTCAAACGTGAAGGCCTGAATGACCTTCTATCCGTGGAAGAGGACGCTAGATTTTTTGGAATACGGAATGCGGTGCGTGAAATGACGGATTAAACGATAATTTAAACTGATCGTTCCATACTGAACTCCTGCCGACAAAATAAAATACAAAATGTTTGCCCAAGCGAGGCACCCAATGTCCATGCTTGTCTTGGCTGCTTTTTATTTTACAATTCAAAAAGCATTCCCTCAACAACATGTTATTTGAAATATATTTTCATACGTTTCATTTACGTTATATCCCAAAAATATATGGTTTAACAAAACCTCTGTACGTAGAAGTAAGAGAATGTCACGAGGATATATATATATATATATATATATATATATATATATATATATATATATATATATATATATATATATATATATATATATATATATATATACACATTGTACGTATTATACGTATATACACATTATACGTATACAAATTCTTTGTATGCTGCACGTGCCCATCAGCATTTTAATATTGTTGGGTTCAATCTTCATAGTTTCTGTGTCTCAAACAATAGCGAGCAGCCAGTCCATTCTCTGATTGGATTGGTTGGGTGCAGCCTGCAACCCCTTCCCGCACAGCCCTAAGCCCACCCGCTTCAAAATGATTATATTCTAAATTTCAATGTGTGCTGGAGTCAGTAATTTTGCTTAAGAAAAGGTATATAGGCATACAAATAAACCATGAATGTAAATTTTGCAATAAACAATGAGTGCAAATTTCACAATTAACCATAGCCTTCGACAATCATCCAGAAATTATCAACAAGGGAATATCTTTCTTTTCTTCCACTACTCACGGTTCATGTCCAGCGTGGCAGTGTGGGATAACGGCTGCGACACCTGGTTGTTGGCGGCCTGGCAGGTGAGCTGGGTGCGCAGCATGGCCCGCGTCACGCCCCGCAAGGCGAGGTCGTTGCGGGTCAGCTCACCCTCGCGACTCTCCACCACGTCGTCTATGACCTTGTTGTCCATGAGCCAAACAACGGACGGCGCCGGACGGCCTGTATCACGAAGGTAACGTGGAAACATGAATGATATGAGAGAGAGAGAGAGAGAGAGAGAGAGAGAGAGAGAGAGAGAGACGGGCAGACAGAAAGCAGACTTGGAGACAGACAAAGAGACTGAAATAATGACTGTTTCCTGAAATGGTCATGGTTGATAGATTATTTATTGCGTATTTTATTCCTGCAGTTGGGTGCAATCGATAGATTATATAACCGAGCACGAGAAAAATAGAAAAGTTTGACAAAATTACATACTGAACCTAATGGAAATAAGAAGTTATATACAACTTCTACAATACTTTTGTTTCTGGTGCGAATAGAAATTCAGTTGTTTCTATATATTGAAAGGGACAAAAAAAATCCTCTAGTTATGACACTTCTCTGTTATCCCAAAATAAAGCATATGGACTCTACACTCAGTATTTAAAAATTCATGTGTTTTTCATAAATTTGCGTTGTAAGTTTATCCTTCAAAAGTGTTTGCGTTGTTAAGGTAAGGGTACAAAAATACTCAACACTATATCTGTTCTGGAGAAGGTCTTTTCCTTTTCCAGATAGTATTTTTTTTCCTAGCTTAAAATATATCTTAGTAACAAATGACCGCTCTTGACGTGAAGGATTACCCATTCAAGGAACACCTACCCACCCACCCCTACACACACACACACACACACACACACACACACACACACCGCCATGGGCCACGCAGGACAGGTGCAGGTCGTCCCCTTCATTGATGGGCCCCACGAAGCTGCGCACCTCAGCTCCGTTGTCCTCGACCAGCACCAGCTTCCGGGGAGGCACTGAGGGAAGTGACGCGAGGAAACAGCACAATTAATGGAAAATCACTAACTCGAACGGAGATGTCATGTGTGAAGCCTTCTGCTGTCACCGATTATAATTATCATCAAGGGTTCATGCTCGTGATTCCGTACTATTTCACCTGTAAGAAATCGGCCTCTCCCGAACGTTTCCATTTGATTATGCCGGTCATTGAGTTTCTGGTCTCTTAGCAAACGTTCCCTATACTTCCTATCTTCATCATGCTGTCATATGTATGGCCCTCCCATTGTCTTCTTTCCCGTTGTCTTTTTTCTAAGTATAACTTGGTACTCTTCAATTAATTAATACCACTGGGTGTATACACCAGGGGGCACGTCGCCTCACCCACCCTACGATACTCTTCAAACAACTAATATTAAGAACAAAATCTTTCATCGTTATAATTCATAAAAAAAATAATTTTAAAAACGAGTTGCCAAATAATATAAGTAGTTGTATTTATTTAATATACTATCTATGTATACTGAAAACATAGCATGAGAAAGCAAGCTCAAATATGAAAAGACATAAATCTGGGTTTCTAATCTAAGATAATTCAAGATTTAAGCTGACTTCACATGCGAAATGTTGCTTAATTTTCAACTACGGTGGTCTTATTTTTCCTTGGTCAGTTTAAGAAAGTCAATTACATAACTATTTATGTCGTCAAAACTATATTTTTCCACCAGAGATCGTACCGTCGTGGTGACCCAAGAGAAACGATAAGCGCTTTACGATGTACTGAATGAAACAATTTAACATTTATACTTAATATACACTGTTAGGTGAATCATGTTGAAATCATAGTGTAATCAAGATTCCTAAATATTGGAAGGCAAATTGATGAAATGGAAACGTTCTATGATATGAATAGCAATATGATGGAATGTTTAACTGAACGAATCATAATTCCATACTGCTAGCCTTACAAGGTGATTCATATGCACGTAAAAAGGCTCTGTTTCAATAATTTTGCTTTCTTATAGAGGAGCATATTCGAAAGAACACCTTACCTACAACAGTTAGATTAATTCGGGTGTTTCTGGTGGGCTCTCGCTGAAAGTCCACACGACACTTGTAGAGGCCCGCGTCCGCCGATGTGAGACCCTGCAGCAGGAGGTGAGGTGACGAGCCCGCGTTGAAGAATGCTCTGGACCCAAGGAGATCCGCGTCCCACCAGTGCTTGGGCTGTCCTCGGAGAAGCTCCCGCACGTCGTAGCTGCATATGCCAAACATTCTTCACCTTACACAGGTGCTCAAAAGAAAGCTGCTATGCCCCTACTGTTATTCATCCTAATAATATAAATATTCTTTTCACATCTCGGTAGCAACTCATAATAAAATTCGCCTGCGGCACTAACGGACTGGAGCCATCCACAAGGCCCCTCAGGCACGACATAGGAGAAAACTCTACGGTAGAAAGAGGCATACTTTGTTTCCAAGAAACAAGAAAAAATCGACGGAAAAATACCTGATGCATTCCGTTCCTCAAGAAATGCATTTGACGATGATATTAAAGAATAAATAATCAGTTAAATTATCCCAGGAAATTACTTTAAAGTCAATGAGATACGGCATCAGTAAAGTGTGTGTGTGTGTGTTTGTGTGTGTGTGTGTGTGTGTAATTCACCACGGCCTGATCACGAGCTGGACTCGCTTTCGCCAGCAGGTATCCTCACGACGTGAGCAAGTGCTCATTATTGTCGATATCTGAGTACTGCCAGGACCTCACACACCACACACCCCATGTGTATGTGTGTGTGTGTGTGTGTGTGTGTGTGTGTGTGTGTGTGTGTGTGTGTGTGTGTGTGTGTGTGTGTGTGTGTGTGTGTGTGTGTGTGTGTGTGTAATTCACCACGGCCTGATCACGAGCTGGACTCGCTTTCGCCAGCAGGTACCCTCACGACGTGAGCAAGTGCTCATTATTGTCGATATCTGAGTACTGCCAGGACCTCACACACCACACACCCCATGTGTATGTGTGTGTGTGTGTGTGTGTGTGTGTGTGTGTGTGTGTGTGTGTGTGTGTGTGTGTGTGTGTGTGTGTGCGCGCGCGCGCGAGCATGTGTATGTCTGTATGTTTGTGTGCGTGTGTATCTATTTTATCATTATATTCTTTCTCTATTTTGGAATAACCTTTTCTTTACTGAACTCTTTTGTGTATTACGTACCGAAGAAGAAAAAAAACATGAAGCTTGACTAGATGTTTGTTGGAAAAACAAAAGAAAAAAAATACTAACCTGTAGATGGGAGTGGCTAGCTCCTCCTTGAACCACAGCACGAGGTAGACTGTGTCCCCAGAGTTGACTGTCATGTTGCAAGGGAGGCGAGCTGCTTCCCCGTACACGGCTTGCACCTCCTCCACCACGTCTGTCAAGGGGAAGAGAGACAACACGGGTGAGGGGCTTAGCTTGTGGCGCATGGAAGGAGGCATTTACACACCACACAAGGTAATACTCAGACATTCACTGTTATATTACCACTGTTGTCAACACAATGAGGCAACGGTGTGAGAGCCCCTCTGGCCTTGCATGGAAGGAGGCGTTTACATGACACATAAGAGACTACTGCAGCCTACACTTATGTCATCACTCATGTCATCATAGCAATCCAACATTGGCGAGGAGCCTTGCAAGTGGTTTACTTGCTATAAAATATGGACGTCTACACGGTTTTGGCATGTACTGTAAATACGTACAATAAAATAATATCACTAGACAGTTTACGAAGACACCTCCATACATTAACTGACCCTAATCCCCAATTCGTACACAAGCCACAGAGAAGTGTTTGTACTAAATAGTTTCATTACGAAATAATATTTATTCAGTCAATGAAGAAACACCGATATATCATTCCAAAAAACCTTTACGTATATATAAACAAACATAACTCATAAAATTTGTCATGAATGAAAAAAATGTTTTAATCGTATTCCAAAATTGTGTATATTAAGACGCTTCTAATCTGCAGTCTGAGGGAAAAAACAGAAGCCACAAGAAATGCAGCATTGTGTGTGTGTGTGTGTGTGTCAGAGAGAGAGAGAGAGAGAGAGAATGTGTATGCATAAAAAAATAACGTTTTTTTTTTTTTGTATTCAGGGGGAAGGGTGAATTTACAAAATAAAAAGGTGTGAAATATTTCAGAATGAAACATATACAATTTCAATTGTACTAGTAGAGTTGCTCGGATCATCTATATCCCGAGAGGAACTGAAGGTAAATCCGATTTATAACAGTTTATATCACATTGCAATCACAGAGCCTGCCTTTTTGTCAGGTTCACTTCCAACGTTTTTCATTTTTCCAATATCCCAGCATGCCGAACTTTCCCAAAGGCCTACAGTTTCTCATTTACTTGCACAAAAAATGGCAATACCAACGATTTTTAGCATCTTTGACATTATCTTCAATGGTATCTTTCAACGTACATGCTAATTGTATAGAATAATAATTTGCTTCTACTCAATAGTCTCTTGATCCAAAATATTACACTGGATAAAGAAACCATGCATGAATGTCGAAGCCGAGGTTGATTGCCAGGTATGTTGAAACAAAAACCACACACATTACGTCAGTCGGAACGAGATACGTGGCTTTGGGAAATATTGAATTCTAAGATTTACATGTTCTTGTGTACTCAGAGAAACGAAGGACAGACTTCTAAGAAAATATTTTAAGATACAGCGTGATGTATATGATATCAAGTTCTTGGCTCTCTTGAGCATGAAAAAAGCACTTCCTAGAAACTAAGTAGATGGTATACATCATCAGCGTACCTCTTTTGAACAAGCAACGATTCAGTGGAAAACCTGTCACAATGAAAAATATGGCGTGACAACGTTTATTTGTTTTGAAAGGAATATGAATCTAAATAGCTAAGTGAGTACGAAGTAGCCAAAAAAAAAAAAGGAAAAAGCTCGAGAAATAATAAAACAAATAGCAAGAATCTACAAAAAATATATCACATGCGCATATAAACAGCATACGCAAAGCTTTCTGATTAATACAATAATTTATTAGTGAATACACGTTATTATTAAACAATGAATAACATATTATCTAGATAAAAAGATATATGCACAAGTTAAAATGAGAACAATTAGTCCCCATTCTTTCATAAAAAAAAATACACGACTGCTTCGATATGGCAAATACTTTTTTACTTTTAGGAAACGTGTATGGTGTCGACCATTCCCGCCCGAGTCTCAGCCACCGCACTATAGCCTTCCTTCACCGTCTAATAAGCTTATAATTTTAATCCTGAACCGGCGCGCTATTTCAATCCTCTTTTCATTTTCTGCTCGGCTCTGGATTTTTCATTAATAATAATTAGAAGAAATGTACAGGTAAAGCTTAAGGACACGCTCTTATTTTAAGTTTTGATAATCAGCATCACGCTATCCAGTTTCCTGCGCTAATGCAAGGCGTGGGGTGAACGTAAACTTTAGCGTTGTCGGTCAGCCTGAAGATAATTAAGATATTAAGTCTGGAGGGAGCTAAGGGCTAAGCCAAGCGCAAAAGTCTCGTGGGCGGGCTGACATTCCCTCCAAAATTTAAACTTTAACAACTTTTGTCACTTATTCCTGGAGGAAAAGGTTTACTGATTACCGAAGTACTAATACTTTAGAAAAAAAGATGTGAAAGGAGGGAAATTTTTCAGTGATAAAAGTGCAAGAAAAAATAAACTTGGCAACTTAGTTCTACGATTATCAAACACGGCAAAAAGTTAAGTTATCACGAGGTAAACGCGAGTTAAACAGAGCAGACAAAAAGTTAACAGGAAACAGAACAGTCAAAGCAGGGTCGTTCACTCAAGGCAGGGTAGCCCACGCAAGGCAAGATAGTCCAGTCCTGAGAACCAGACAGAGAGCTCGTTGCTACCACATAGGAAAGTCGGGTCGCGAGTAATTGATTAAAGGAGGAGGAGGAGGAGGAGGACAACGACGAGGAAAAGGACGAGGACGAGATCGACGCCGAGGATAACGACGACTACAATGACGATGACGAAGAGGAAGACGGGAAGGAAGAAGAAAGAAGAATAAAAAAAAGAGGATGAGAAGAAGGTAGATGAGAAAAGAAGACTTGTTCGTCAATTGAGCCAATTTCTAAAGGCGTGATTCCCCTCGGTGGAATAGGGATCTCGGGTATCGACTCTGAGTTCTCGACCGTGATGAACATAGACGCGAAGTTCTTGTTCAGGATTTCGACCATGTGTCTGCTCTCTTGTGTTAGGGCGTCGCTTTCATCTTTTAGGGGACCGATGTTGCTTTTCGACATCTTTCTTGTTCTTATATAAGTGAAGAACTTTTTTTCAGATTAGACTCTGATTCGCGTGCTATTCGCTTCTCATAGTCGCGCTTATATTGGCGGATGAGGGTTTTGCAAGCTCTGAGGAGGAGGAGAAGGAAGAGGAGGAGGAGGAGAGGGAAGAGTAGGAAAATTAAGAAAATGAGAAAAAAGTAAGGAATATGTAAGAACAAAATGAAAAGGGTAGACAATGATACCGTAAAGGTGAGAAAGGGAGAAACAAACTGATAAAAAATGAGGTTGAACAGGAAGGCAAAAACGATGCAGAAAATAATAATGTGAAAGACGATGATATCAAAAGCGTCACTGACTATTTTAATAATGACGGCTATTACGAAGACGGAAAAAAAAAGACTGCAACTGAATGAGAGAGAGAGAGAAGAGAGAGAGAGAGAGAGAGAGAGAGAGAGAGAGAGAGAGAGAGAGAGAGAGAGAGAGAGAGAGAGAGAGAGAGAGAGAGAGAGAGAGAGAGATGAAGAAGACAGTTTTAATGAAATAATGATCCTTCCTTGACATAATATCATGCTATACGCTGAAAGGGGAGAAAGACCACCGAATTATGTAAAATATGGCACGATTCTCACGAGTGAACCACGGAGTATATACAAGGATAATAGACACTTGCGAGCATAAAGCGTAAATTGCAGCCTCAACAAGGACGATGAGGCCGTCTTCTTGACACGTGAATTACCATTATCCTTCCTCCTCCCGCGATAAACGAGCCTTTGTCACTCCCATCCCGCACACCATCAAAGTTTTATCATCTCTCTCTCTCTCTCTCTCTCTCTCTCTCTCTCTCTCTCTCTCTCTCTCTCACACACACACACACACACACACGTTTTAATTTTTACAT
>NC_066511.1:23529421-23531921 GCF_024679095.1 Eriocheir sinensis
GTGTGTGTGTGTGTGTGTGTGTGTGTGTGTGTGTGTGTGTGTGTGTGTGTGTGTGTGTGTTTCCGGCGTACTGTGTGATAGGAAAATGCCAGTGAAATCAAAAGGAAAGGTATACATAACTGTAGTACGACCAGCAATGACGGCAGTAGCCGTAAAGAAAACTAATGAGAGGAAGATGGAAGTAGCTGAAATAAGGATGTTGTGATGGATGTGTGGCGTGACTAGGAATCACAGAATCAGAAATGCAAGAATCAGAGGAACAGTGAAAGTGGTGAAGGTGTCGAAGAAGATGTAAGAGGCAAGATTGAGGTGGTACGGGCATGTTTTGAGGCGAGATGGAGAAAGTGATGAGAGGAGACTACTGGAAATGGAAGTGCAGGGAAGAAGAAGGAGAGGAAGACCCAAGACGAAATGGAAGGAATACATAGCAGCAGACATGAGAGAAAAGGGCCTGAACACCAACATGATAGGCAATAGAGGAACGTGGAGGCGGCTCATCAAAAACAGCAGAAGTGTATTGGCCTAAATGGAGCATATGTTGAAAACTAAATATCATAACTTGAACCATTTTTTCCAACTGTCCTTTTTCCACGACCTTTTTGAAGCCCCCAATAGCGTAACTGCGCAGCGTCCAGGACGATGCGGGTTTGCGCCCCGCCCGGGGACACAAGCCGGGATTTTTCAGTCACCGACAAGTGGCCTAAGACTACTCACAGCTATCCAGAAGACCACATATCAACCCGGACTCTAGATTGTCTCTCTAATAGAGAGAGGTTTCAACGATGAGCTCCGGGAGGGCAGCATGAGCCAAAGAATATGGCGCCACTATAAACACTTGCCTGCGCCACAACGGGCTGGGCCGACCATCATATATATATATATATATATATATATATATATATATATATATATATATATATATATATATATATATATATATATATATATATATATATATATATATATATATATATATATATATATATATATATATATATATATATATATATATATATATATATATATATATATATATATATATATATATATATATATATATATATATATATATATATATATATATATATATATATATATATATATATATATATATATATATATATATATATATATATATGCGTGTATGTTAACACGCGTGTATGAATTCAAATATTTATGAATGCATACATGCATGTATGCATACGTGTATGAATTAAGGTATTAGTGTATGTATGTATGTATGTATGTATGTTTATATGTATGTATACATGTATGTCTATGATGTTTGTATGCATGCACGTATGTATGTATGTACATTGTATATATCCATCTATGCATATGTCTGCATTTATACACATGCATGTATACATATGTATCCCTTACATATGTGTGTGTATATGCAAATATTTATGTGGGCACTTATGAATTTATGTAGATATGTATGAGTTTAGAAATGTATATGTGTGGATGTCTACAGGTGTTTTGATGTATGTATTGGTATTAATATCATTGAATCAACGGTATATGTTGAAATGATTTTTAGTGATAAAATATACCTAACAATAAAGTTACTTTTTCGCCATGCCTGCAAGCACACCGCAGCCAGTAACTGAGAGGAGAGGCTGGGCCGGACGACTGCTGGTCCAGCTGTCCGGGAATTATTCAATTAGCTCCGGTGAGGCGCATCTCCCCCCCCCCCCCCCACCTCCCGCCCAGCAGTTTGCTATGTAAATTCGTAACCACAGTAATGAAAAATTATCCAAATTTTGCCATAATACTCGTGTTTTTAATGTGTTGCCAAACGATCACGCATGCCAAATGAATTTGTTTATCACGATATAACTAAAGCTTAGTATAATATATTGCGTGTCAGACTTTTCCAGAGACAATTACCTCAAGGATTGGTTCAGAGGTGTGGGGGTCCGAATGGAAACTGGTTATGTGCAAGTAGGAGCTGGTTGAGGGTTATCGCGCTTTTTTCTAGTAGAGGAGAACCGAAGAGATGAAGAGAAAGAAGGAGGCACCACTGTTTCCACCCATTGACTTAGTTTCCAAGGAGTGTTTCGCTGAGAAAGTCTCAACAAATTCACTTGTACTTTGAAGCAAACCATTCCTAATAGGATCGGTCAACGCGTTCCTTATCATTCAAATTAGTGAATAAAAAATTACGAAGGTCCCTTGCCCTTCAGTGGCGTGCCGCAGAGTAATCAGACCATCAAATCATGGGAGGCTCGTGTTCAGCGGCCGTGCGACCCGAACCTAACACGCCAGTTGACACAATCGATCCCTGCAGCAGCGACGGAAAAAAAAAAAAAAACGTCATGAAGGTGGCGGAGCCCTTCTTTATATTGCTATAGGCGGGGTGCTGAAGGTTAACGGACGAGCTTGCCAGACGTGTTTGCGTTTAATCTTTCCAACTTTTGTGCCTGGCAAAACACTAATAAGTACATCGGAGCGACGAATGAAACACAATAACTTGTAATAATAATTTGTAATGGAA
>NC_066511.1:23534421-23569421 GCF_024679095.1 Eriocheir sinensis
CGGGTGGAGAGGTGTCTTGATACACTTCTTGAAAGAGGTCAAGTCATAGGCAGGAGGAAATACAGACGAAGGAAGACTGTTCCAGAGTTTACCAGTGAAGGGGATGAAAGAATGGAGATGCTGGTTAACTCTTGCATAAGGGGTTTGGACAGTATAGGGATGAGCTTGATCAGTAAGTCGTGTGAGGCGAGGCCGTAGGAAGGGGGGAGGCATGCAGTTAGCAAGTTCAGAAGAGCCGTCAGAACACACACACACACACACACACACACACACACACACACACACGAGTTGTACACGACTACAGGGGCGACACACGAAGGACAAACATGTGTCGTGCCCACAGAATTTGCATGTTTTGTTCATAGTGAACTTTGGCCGCGGGCCGTAAGACGCGGTAAATCGAGGTGAAAGTGCCTCGCGAAACTCCTTGCTGACGTGGCGCCGCTTCTTTCCCCTTTCAGATGCTCGCCTCGAGGAACATTAACTACAGGAAATAGCCCAAATTTCCCTCTGATACAGGAGGAAAGTTGACATTTTTCTTTCCCTGTCAGTGTTCCTATTTCTAAACGCTTTATCGCTTGAGAAAACCCATCCAGATAGAGTTTAGTTGTCTTCTTTTAATTTTTTTTTTTACTCAGAATTAATGGCTCCCTTGGGATCCACACGAATGTTTATTTTCAGGACGGCAGATAATGACCTTTTAATGGATCTTTCAGGCTTCCTTGTCTGGATGGTAAGGCGAGGCTACGAGGGCTAAAGAATTACCGTGTGTGTGTGTGTGTGTGTGTGTGTGTGTGTGTGTGTGTGTGTGTGTGTGTGTGTGTGTGTGTGTGTGTGTGTGTGTGTGTGTGTGTGTGTGTGTGTGTGTGTGTGTGTGTGTGTGTGTGTGTGTGTGTGTGTGTGTGTGTGTGTGTGTGATTGTGTGTGTGTGTGTGTGTGTGTGTGTGTGTGTGTGAACAAGCGTTTAAACGTTCATGAAAAGGCATCGTGATAACCAAATCAAGATTCTTGTATAGTTATGGGGAAAGGTTAACGATCTTTTAATTTTCATGTATTTATGTTAACAAAAGTCATCAAGGATATGATAAATATTGATTCATGAAGGCCATTAACGGTAAACCTAAACCATCCTGCTTTTCAAAAGTCTTTTTATCTTCTAAGCATAATCACGAGTAACGCCGCGGCTGTCGCCAGAAAGTTCATACTTTTTATCTCTTTCATACAGAAAGCCTCGCGCCTCATTGGTATCTTGTGGCCTCTCCGTACCGCACTAATGAAGGGCCATGTATCCCCATATCATCAATTACTCCACGTTATCGGCCTGGCTTCACTTGTATCTACAAAAATTATGTCAGTTATAAGCTTTCGGTAATAGTTCGATTAATGCTGTAAGAGAAAATAAAGTTGATGTTCAATTCTAATCACCAAAGATATTAAGTAACGGGGCCCGTGGACCAGGTAATGAAAAGCCAGAGTGCTGGGACATTGTTGACACACACACACACACACACACACACCGCTCCTATAGCTCAGTGGACTAAGACTCAGCCCTGTCAGGCTCCGGCAAGACAGGCTGAGGTTCGAGCCCCGCTCAGGCTGATATTTTTACGCTAACTAGGAGCAGTCACTGTTCCCCCATAAGCAAGGGGAATGGGTGTGAGGCATTTCTTATTTTTTTTACGTTATGGCCTATTGTGCCGGTAGGCTTTTTTCTGGGGCCTTTTGTTCGGCCCAAGTCCGTCATTGCGCAGGCAAGTGTTGATAGAGGAGCCATCGTTCTTGATTCGCTTTGGCATTTCTTCTATACTCCGGGTTGATAGGTGGTCTTCAGGAGAGCTTCAGGCTTCGGCCACTCGGCAGCGACTGAAAAATCACAGGTGGTAGCGGCGGATTCGAACCCGCATCGTCCAGTACGTGGCGAACACGAAACCAGCACGCTAGCCACTCAGCCACCGCGGTGGCTGAACAGATAGGGAGACGGCCCCGCGTTCAGGAGGACGCGAGTTCAATCCTCGACCGGTGCCACCAAGCTGGGATTTTTCATCCGCCGCCGAGTGGCTTAAAACTACCCACATGCTGTCCACAAGACCACCTATCAACCCGGACTCTAGATTCTAGGATTAGAGATGAGCTCCGGGAGGGCAGCATGAGCCAATGCAAGATGGCGCCACTATAAACACTCGCCTGCGCCAGAACGGGCTGGGCCGACCATCAGGCCCCACCGGGAAGAAGCCTTGGACCGACCATCAGGATCCACCGGGAAGAAGCCTACCGGCGCAATAGGCCAAGACGTAAAAAAAAAAAAATAAATAAATAAATAAATAAATAAATAAATAAAAAAAAACATATAACTTTCAAAACAGCATCAAAATTAATGATATGTATCATATCTGAGCTCTCCCAGTCGATGGATACTCTTACGTACGGGATACCAAAACCTGTCACCGCACTTTTAAAATAGTTGTTATCGTCTTCAATCAATTAGGGGAGGCGGTGGCTGAGTGTTTAGCGCTGCTGTTTAGCTCTGCATTCGCCGCGTTGTGGATGATGCTGATTCAAATCCGCCGCTACCACCTGGGATTATTCAGTCACCGCCGAGTGGCCTAAGACTACCCACATGCTGTTTTGAAGACCACCCATCAGCCCGGACTCTAGAAGAAACTGTGGAAGTGAAATCAAGAATGAGCTCCGGGGGGCAGCATGAGCCACATGGGGCCACTCCAAACAATTGCCTGCGCCATGACGGGCTTGGGCCGACCATCAGGCCTCTAAGGAATAGCCTAAAGGAGCTGTCGGCCTTATGTAAAAATAATTAAAAAAAATAAAGAATGAAAGCGTTAAATCCTTATAATGTTGATGCGGGCTTACCACAACGTTCATCTACTGATTAATTTAGTTCAATACAAAATTTGTCATCAAACACTGCATGTGGATCGTACTGAAGAGAAATGTACGATAAGAGCCATGCCCTGAAGGTTTAACTAGGGTGTTACCGTTTCTATAAGTGTTGGTCACATTATACTAGACAGCACGCGGGAACACAGCCGAGCCATAACGCTGAGGGAGAAGATGGCTTTATTTACACTTACGTAGTGGTTAAAAAAGATGAAATAAGCCAAAATAGATTACCCACTGTAATATATATGACAAATTAGTGCGCAGATAATCCATGCAAGTTATGCAGCTTACAACAAACATTATATGCTCAACAATATTATGCATTTCAATAACTGCCAATAACAGGTACCAGGCTTACAACTAAACAAATCGCTAACTCTACATTAAGCACTTAGTTTGCAATTTCATAGTTAAACTGTGTATTTAAACTTACTATCAAATATGGAATATTGCAGCTGTAAATATGATTTACAAATATATATATATGTTGCACTGCATTGTAGGGTTGCGTACGCTTTGTAGCAATTGCATCTGTAATGATGACGAAAACTAGTTTTTTACATTATCTCTGAAATGACGTACTAGACCACAAAAGTATGAGTATAAATATAATAATATATGACCTGTGAATTATATTTGTAGAGCTTGATGATTCAACACATCAGGTGACACATTGATATATACGATATTATTTATTTTATGATGGTAATTTTGTTGAGTAGTTATGCACATTTCTTTCACACACACACACACACACACACACACACACACACACACACACACACAAATATATATATATATATATATATATATATATATATATATATATATATATATATATATATATATATATATATATACATATATATATATATATTATTCACTCTTGATAAATATAAATTACAATTTACAATAGTTTCATTATATTATGTACACAAATCAAAATCCCACCCAAATTTTCGCGGCACACCGAGGAAATAACGGCTCACTAGTGCTGGCACACTTTAAGAATCACTGGTCTAAACCCATCACCCCAACAGCCCCTCCCGACTCCAGCAACCACGTAGCACACACATTTACAGCAAAACTTCCGCCAGTTTAACACGAGCCAGCTATGAAAACTCAACACTGCCAGGCGTTTATATATTTTTCCTCACTTGCTTTCTAAATAATTTAAATTTAGTGGAAATTTCCAGGAACCTTTTTTTTTTTTGTTTCTCATGAAATCGTTAGCAATAACACTACAACAACAACAACTACTACTACTTTTACTACTATCTAATAGTACTACTACTACTACTACTACTACTGCTACTACTACTACTACTAGTAGTAGTAGTGCTATTAATAATAATGATAATAATAATAATAATAATAATAATAATAATAATAATAATAATAATAATAATAATGATAATAATAATAATAATAATAATAATAATAATAATAATAATAATAATAATAATAATAATAATAATAATAATAATAATAATAATAATAATAATAATAATAATAATAATAATAATAATAATAATAGCAACAATAATATAACTAGTACTTCTACTACTACTACTACTACTACTACTACTACTACTATATATATATATATATATATATATATATATATATATATATATATATATATATATATATATATATATATATATATATATATATATATATATATATATATATATATATATATATATATATACTCTCTTTATACGTATCCTTGTTAAATAATTTATAATGATCTCTCTTCCTACTGTAACTCATTATTGTATGTTCGTGTTCCCTAAATGCAAGCAAGCTATGCATTTAGTATGCGTCCGCCGCTTGTTCTGTTATGTTACGGATGAAATGCGTCAGTGGTGCGTTCGGAAACATTATGTTCAACACATACGACCAACACATTTTCTTTACAAATATTCTCTCTCTCTCTCTCTCTCTCTCTCTCTCTCTCTCTCTCTCTCTCTCTCTCTCTCTCTCTCTCTCTCTCTCTCTCTCTCTCTCTCTCTCTCTCTCTCTCTCTCTCTCAAGCGCAGGAAACATACGTATACGGCATACTATATTCATACAATATTGAAACAATGGATATTGTAAATAGAAAAAAAAATACATGGAGCACATTTAACAATGAACTCAGCAGAATCGTGTGATGTTATGGCTCATCCGACAAAGCTTCCAGGAATATAAAAAGTAAAAAAAAAAAAAAAAAAAAAAAAAAAATGTGCAGCTATGATTTTTTTACTTGACTTATCATGCCAAAAAATACGGCTATATTAACCATTCATTATATATTTTGGTAATGCCGATCACACCTGTCATAGCCAGAACAATCACACATACTTCCCTCTACGCCATCCACACCACTGACCTGAACGTTCAATGAGTAACGTCACAAAGAAAATGACCCACGTCTGTCCCCGGGAGAAGGGAACGTTCTGGCGGGTGCTCGCCTGTATGGAGCCGCCTCAACCCAGATTAAAGATGAACGCCTAATTGAATTCACTTCTTGGGGCAACTTTAATTACACGCACGTACAAACACGCATGCACAGACAAACACGCACCCACACACCCATCCACACACACACACACATACACACACATGCTCGCCCGCTGACATAAAAACTCGCAAAAAACACGTTTACCCTTGTGGCAATCTATTTAGCTATTTATAAACCTTTTTCTTACAATTTTAAAAACTAATAAAATTTGATTAAGATGGGTTGAAGCAATTATTATGCATTAAATATATTTTTTTCTTACATACTTAGCTTTACAAGAAATGCAACCTTATATCGAATCAAGGAAAAAAAAAAAAAAAAAAAAACTGCTTTGTAGACAACGAAATGGAATACATCCTGGGTTCAGAAAAAAATAAATAAATTAATGTCAGAGCACAACACCTATACTCAAAACAACACACGCGCAATTTGCAACGCACTAAAACACACACCCAAACGCATATGGGGCGAGGCTCGGTCTGGAGGCTCCCCAAAGCGAACAAAGGCCGCCTTCTCTGACGGGCGCGGATAAACAAGTCATTCATCCCTCGTGTACCCCACACACCAAAGACCTCAATTTGTGCGTGTGTATGTGCGAGTGCGTACGTGAGCGAGTGTGTGTGTGTGTGTGTGTGTGTGTGTGTGTGTGTGTGTGTGTGTGTGTGTGTGTGTGTGTATCATCCTTCGAGTAAAGATTTCCAAAAATTGTGGACAATACGAGTAAAAATTTGCACCACACATATCAGTGAGGTCGTGTGTGTGTGTGGGGGGGGGGGGGGAATAATTGGTTTATTAAGAGTGGGTGTGAGCAAATCGTTCAGAACAATGAGATAACATAGCCAACATAACGAGCACTCGCGCAGTTAACTCATATATAACTACGGACAATTTAGTGTTTCACAGCTGCCCTTCCCTCTTGTGAAACAAATTTTACGGTCTAGGCTGGATTATCATATTTGGTATTTTGAACTATCGAGACCGAAAGGTTGAGGAACATACTATACACAAAATTATCCAAACTATGAAGAAGCAATGAAGTAGTTGATAAGTAAATCAATAAACCAAGATTAGGAAAAAAAAACAAAAAAACAAAGGTAGAAATATACATATAAGTAAAACGGAAAATACAATGATATAGTAATCAGCAAAATGTATAAAACAAGCAGTGTTTTCAATAAATCCATTGATTTTAACAACCATTCAAAATAAATTACACGTTGTTCATTGCCCTCGTCATACTCTTCTTTTATGTTATCATCATCATCACCACTATCGTCATCATCGAAAATAAAGATTAAGAAACACTGGCGCAAAAAGGAGGAGGTGAGGAGCACGTGGATCGAGGAGGGGAGGTAGGAAGTGCACCAGGAAATAAAACAAGAGGACAGACTAGGTGAGGGGAGTGCATTTTAGATTGGAGTATAGGAAAAAGATGTGAGGGCGAGGGATTCCCGGCGGATAAGAGAAGAAAGGTCGGAGGGGAGACCATTTGGGGATAAGGTGTGGTGAGGGTGGAAGGCGAGGGCATTTTAGATTAACGAGATGGAAGGGCGCGTGAGGGGGAGCGGGAGATTTTATTCGTCACTACTGGGTTAACAAGCCTCCACACTTGGTCGGCATGGTAGGGAGAACCAGAACAAAATAACGTGTTTTTTTCTTTTTCCCCTCAAAGAGGAGTGGTCACGCACAGCAATATATGCACATAATCAGTATGCCCTTCACATTTGAACAAAGCTGCAGCTTTGTAACATTCTGTGCTTAGAAAGGTGCATTTTTGGTTAATGGAACGTTTGTGTTTATTCATACTGGAAGAACTGCTTGGCTACTGAAAAAAACATATACTTCAATTACTATTACTATTACATGTATTTTCAATTATTTTTTTATATAATTATAATGAAACTACTACTACTACTACTACTACTGCTACTACCACTACTACTGCTACTACCACTACTACTGCTACTACTACTACTACTACTACTACTATTACTATACTACTACTACTACAATTACTACTACTACTAATAGTAATAAATAATAATAATAAAAAAAGGGTAATTAGTACAAGTACCTGCAATATCAATATTATTTGCATATTATTTTTATTATTATTATTATTATTATTATTATTATTATTATTATTATTATTATTATTATCATCATCATCATCATCATAATTACTATTACTGCTATTATTATTGTTTCTATCATTAATATCATTATCATTGTTCATAACTTATGTATTTTATCGTTATTATTTTCATTATCGATATTCTTCTTCTTCTTCTTCTTCTTCTTCTTCTTCTTCTTATTATTATTATTATTATTATTATTATTATTATTATTATTATTATTATTATTATTATTATTATTATTATTATTATTAGTAGTAGTAGTAGTAGTAGTATCATTATTAGTTACATCATCATCATGAAAATAAATTTGCTAAGTTTCACACATTAGAAAAACTCCCATGCGATACAGATAAACGGTCCAATGTGCTTAGCAGGTAATTCTTATTGTGTTTCTTCTTATAATATCAAACTAGAAATTCCTTATATTAAGTAGTACGCACTTCACTCAGGCATCTAATAAAAAAGGCATGCCATTTGTATTCGAATATTATTTATCATTATGTTGAAAAGAAAGAAAAGAGAAACGAACTAAACGAGCAGGCTGTTAAAATATCTTGAAAAAAATAAGTGATTATCAATCCTCAGAACAACTGTCAAAAATTATCTCAGCACTGGACTCGTTCCTACACTTTCCGATACTCAATAAAGTATTGGGGAGTAAGTTGCTGAGTGGTCAGCATCCGGGGATGATGGGAGGGGAGCCACGATCAAGTACCGACCGGAGCTTGCTGACAATTTTCAGCAATCGTTGTGGCCAAATACAACCTAAATGCTATACCGATGACTCCCTATTAACTCAGATTTCACCGAAATTTCCTCCGGAGGATCAAGTAGAGCTCCCAGAAGCACCGTTAATCAAACAAGAATGGCGCCACAATAAAATACTCGCCCACACCATTAACGGGCTGAGGACGACCACCAGAAGCCATCAAGAAAACCCACCGGTGTCAAGGGTCGAGCGAAAAACAAATAGAAATCAGCAATGTTTCATCCTCTATATTTGACACATGTTATCAAGAAAATGCTTAAACTATCATATCTAGGAAAAATTGTGACCATTTAGAGAAACATTATATCTGCATTTCTATCTTTTTTGTATTTTTTTATACACGAATGTAACCGAAACTCTCACTTTAGCTTCGACCTCCACTTGCAACACCCGCTGGTAGCTGAACCTTCAAAAGTAATCCCTTTGAAACTCTGGCAGCGCCTTACCGCCCACGGCACGCATAAGAAAACATAATATATAATCTCTTTCATAGCTAAAATATGTAATACCTCAGTTTCCAATTGTCAAAACCAACGTTAATTTGTTAACTTTCCAGCCCAATGATTTTCGAATAAAGAAGAATGCCCCATCTTTAACTTAGTACTAACAGAGATAAAAACCTTGCAATTCACCGTTCCTTACTACTGGAAATGATCATGTATGGTCATAGGAATTCGAACTGCTTGACAAACAACCTTTACAAAACCAAACCGAGAGGCTTGCCGAGTCATCAAATATTTTTCACTGAACTATGCAAGGATGGCATTTCCGGCTACATTCTTGCAGTAGTGTCCATTACTAATCAAACTAATTACGGAAACGATAGCTCATAAGTAGCTTGGCAGAGTGATTTATTTCAATGAGAAATTTCGCTTACAATAAATGTGGGACTGATAAGCTATATATATATATATATATATATATATATATATATATATATATATATATATATATATATATATATATATATATATATATATATATATATATATATATATATATATATATATATATATAAAATATGAGATGCTATTGACTTAGATTTGATAAGGTACAAAGTTGTTCTCCACAAACACACACACACAGAATCAGGGAAGGAAATGGACTGACGCTTATACACAGTTGTAAGAAAATCCAACATTATTTCTCGTGAATTAAAAAAAAAAAATATTAATATGGACTGAGCCTTACCATAATAAAGCGAAGAGTAGATATAGATGATGAAGTGATGACCACACCACACGGAAAAAAATGGCTAAATTTTTTTATGATATTTTATTAATGCTGATGAAGAGCTACAGCAATTGTTCATTGCTGACAAAACTGAATGTACCTGTTAAATAAATAATAAAATTTTCGTTATAAAGAGAGTGACAATAAGAGGTAGGAAGAAATCACGATCATACTAATGACCATTATTATGGTTACTACTCATCATCACAAATGCACCTGCAGTACATGTTCGACATCATCGCCTTAATCATTTTTAATTTAACTGGTAGGTACATTATCGTTTTTTTTGGCACTGCTACTATTTCTAATCCAGCATTATTGCTCTACATTTCCTGTTCCCTTCAGTTACTTACATTGTGTTTATTATCAATATAAGTAGTTGTTTGGAAATATTATTATGATTCTCATAATACTAATCACTAAGAAAATTATAAAAACGATTTAAACATTAATAATGATAATGAAAAGTAATAATGAAAATTTTCATTACTATTAACATCATTATTATGATTATAATTATTATTACTATTTACATGTCTTTTATTTATTAAGCAATTAGTTTTAAGAATTATTAAACATTAATGGGAATAATGAATATATCTTTATTAATGATTATTCAGCATTCATCTTTCGCCAGTCACAGATTGATTACTTTTATTCATCTGGCCTATTTCCGGGTTATTATATTTTTACCTTTTTTTGTAGAAAATCTGCTAAAAACATCCGTTTCCTCTTTATTCCTTTTCGTATTGTCTACCCAGCTTGTGTTAACCTCTTAATCTCCTTTACAAAATTAAGATTTACTTGACAATTTTTCTCTGCTATGAAAAATATTAAACTATATTTTTTAGATGGCATTAAATACTCATTACACGCTATATGGATTACCATCACGTATTCTGTGCATATTCGAATTTTCCCATGTTTTAGGGAATACTCCCCGCTTCATATATCAAATAAATTATTATTCTCAAGCGGAATATATTCGGGTACATACGTAGTATCATTATTCATGTGTCAAGACTTATCACAATATTGTTCTCTAAATTCCAATGCTTTAGTTAGCACGACCTTACCCACCATACACAATGAGTGTTAGTCAGTGTGTGGGGTGTGGACAAGTGAAATGATGGAAGACAGCATCTCCTTCCACTATTAAACACCTTGTGAAATATGAGTACATCTGTGTAGGAATATATTACTCTGCGATATATATGAGCGTCTGCCCCATAACTAGCCTATATACTAAATGTTGAATTCATGGCTATGTCGTAAACGCTTCTTAGTTGGACCAAAGACCAGTGCCACGAGAAACACTCAAGAGGAATGTTTTTTATGGCACCGCACATCGTATCCACGGCTCTATCGATCACAAACAAACGATTCTTGATTAGACTAAAGGCAACTCCTGTTCAGGGCGCAGTTAGTGCAGCATAGCCGTACATCTGAAGCTTTCAATGATGCGAGTAGAGCTCTCCGAGAAGCTGTGTGGGTTTGAATTTCCTTTGCTATGCGTGTTCGGTTTCTCACTGTTTCTTTTCTTTTTTTTCTTTTCCTTTATTTATATTTTTGGAATACTCTATTTGTACTTTTTTTCAGATAAACACTTCAAGCTAGGCGATTTTTTACAGTACGATGACTGAGATTGGCATGTGTGTGCGAAGTGGCATGGGCTACGCAGTTGCAATTTAGCCTTATTTATCATCCGAGAAAATGAAATGTGCTCAAAAGACATTTATCCGTGCGCGCGCGCGCGCGCGCGCGCGTGTGTGTGTGTGTGTGTGTGTGTGTGTGTGTGTGTGTGTGTGTGTGGGTGGCAGTGATAGAGAGAGAGAGAAGAGAGAGAGAGAGAGAGAGAGAGGGGGGAAGATAGTGTTTTAAATTCCCTAACAATTAAATAAGGAATAATGAAGTGGCTGTAAATCATGCGCATTTCGATACAACGTGCAGCATTATTGGTACTTTCTCAGTAATTAATGGCACTAACAGTGACCATTACACGGGGCAGGCGTTGGTTTTCCAGTGGTGTTGGAAATGAAGACAGTGGTGCAATTGGCTGCGCTGATAAAGTGCTGTTGAGCCCTTTTATTTTCATAACATTATTTTCTTCTCTGAAAAGTATTTTTTTTTTTGTTGTTGAGTAAACATTTATCGTTTTTGTTGACAAACACAACTATTTTTCAATAAGCAAGTCGTTTCCCGTTCATTTTTTCCTGGTAGTTCAATGTTTTCTCTGCTGGAGGTGTGCAGTGTCTGTATATTTCGTGTGGAATGCATTCCTTTCCAAAACATGTTTACTGCAAAGGGAAACACCATTTTTTTTACCAAAGCACTTCACCCGGGGGAAAATACATTGGCGGGGCTCACGGTGGGGGGGGGGGGGGGACAATACCTACGAGGGCGCGGAGGGGGGGAGGAAGGCATGTACGTAGGTGCCACAGTGAAACATTTATTTGAGAATAACAAATTTATGACCAAAAGGGAGGAAGGGGAGTGGGCAAACCATTCTTTTTTGAGGCCATAACAAAGAGAAAGCATGTGTAAGTATATCAGGCGGAGGTGGATATTGGAACAAAGGGCTGTGCATGGTCGGAAGCCCTGGCTCCTGGCTGGCGTGTGCTGTGCCGCGGGTCAACGTGTTCCCTCTCTGCCATAGGTGCAGGATGAGGCAGGGAGGATTCACTTATTGTCCGCATATGTGTCTTCAGATATGTTTCCTTTGATATCTTGTTAAAATACGGGTGGGAATCGAATAATAAGCAGCTTTGCAAAATACATGATACCAAAGCAATGTTGTTATATAAGCATTACGGAGAACCAAAGATACTATTCATCTATTATGTAATATTCAAGGGATTCAGAGAAGGCTCCCTGAATGGTGACCGTCAAGGGGGATATTTTGCGGTATTGTCAGACCAATCATTTACTGCTGCCTCATTCTTTTTTTTAGGTGACAAAAACATGCTTGGCGCACTAGTGTTCAGCGGGCGTTAGGGATTGCCTGAAAATATTTATGGCGATTATAGTCGGCTCATTTGACCAGTTAAGAGGATTCACATATTCTGTTGAGCCCGTAGTGAGCGAGGATCCGATTCATGTTATTTAAATCTTAACATATTTTATGCATTTATACGAACAGTTGATCCTTCACACATCCTATGCTTTTGATGATCTGGTTCCATTACTTAACCAGATGTTGAGCCACTTCTCAAGTCACTCTGGCTGCTGGCGTAAAAAAAAAAAAAAAAAAAAAAAAAAAGCATATGTAGCTGTTAATTCAAAAAAAATGTATTTATTTATTTTTTTCTTTTTTACTTAAAACACAATAAATAGTTTAGACGTTCTGACACTAAATGTCTTCCCTATTCTTACATTAACCAATTTACCTGCTTTACCGTGTACATGTCCACCTAAGTTTGTTCATATGCCCTTGTGTACCGTTAGCTTTGATGCCACCAAAGTATTAAAAAGAAAGTCAACATATCTATCTATCTGTCTGTCTATCAAGATGTACATATATTGGTGTAAATGACTGACTGGAGGACGGTGCATGCATGAAGAAAAGAACAGTCTGTGTATAGTAATAACTGCTTGATGTTCACCTTTAATCTATTGTTTTATTTCACTTAAATGAGTGCATTTCTTTCCGTAAAATTGACTAAGAAATTATATTCCAATGAACTAAACGGTAAACTGGACATACATAATGCTGTGTTAATTCGTATACATTTATATTTACTGCTCACATATGCACCATATAAACTGCGGTAGGCGGGACAAAGATAATAATTTTCTTGTAGAAAAGACTTGTACCATGAAAGTGTGAATACATTAAATCACAAACTATGCCAGTCAGGATCGTCCATATGTAAAAAAAAGCTTTAAACTGACTTATAAACGTCTTACTTCAGCAATAATACGATAAGGTTAATGCAGATTGAGGATATATATCGGGCTGGAGTAGCTCATTACTTATACAGCGTCATCAGGCATGGAATACCCAGTGAATGGCTCTGTTGATACAATGACTAATGAATCCGACAACTATTTCCGGCTCCTCACCGATAGCCTTTCCGCCAGCCAGCCTCGACACAGGAACAATGACGTGTAGACAGGTGCTGCCTCGTTGCCGCATGCAAGATATTCACAGATTTTCACTATTGTTTTCGTTTCTCCTCCATCTCATTTTCTTCCTCCTCCTCCCCCTCTTCTTCCTCCGTCGGCGAACAGCCCACCAAGTTGTTCATCCTCCCTTTCGAGAAGGTCAATTAATGGATATCTGGGGTAACCTGGGGAACGTAAACTGTGGTAGGGGTGATGTCTCACCCGCCCTGCTTCCCGAGGTTATGGGTTCTTACCCATCACATTCTCATAGGCCGATGAGACGGAGATAAACACCGAGGGTACAAGCAGCTATGGTGTATGCCCCCAGCTCCACCTTACTGCTACTATTACTATAGTCTATTAAATGGAGTGCTTCTTGGGAGTGTTTGTCAGACCTCCCTTGATTAGCTGATTTTTTCTTTGACTCCTGTGGAGGTTGTTTGTCAGTCTGTATACTTTGGTACTTCATGTTTCTAAATAATTTGCCTTAATTCAGCTCTTATGCAAAATAAGAATAAGAAGTTTTTGTTGACACCATTAGACTTATCAGTGATTGTAGTGCTAACATGTGCTTGTCAAAGATCAGGAAAACAAAGATATAAAACAATAACGACGATAAGAGAACAAACAGCTCCGAAATGTCTCCACCACTTTCTATACATCATTGACATTTACAACAGTTAATGAATCATTGCAATTACTCAGTTCACTCTATAAACGCGATATAAGAGTACATTTGCAAAAAACATCTTGTCACATTATCATTCAACATAATTAAGCATCCATGGTTTTCCAAAACAAACACTTATTATCTATCTTATGTGGTGTATATAGCGGACGGAGGTCCTCTTGAGAGGTCAGGTGGATAGTGACAGCCCGTTAGTGACGCAGGCACATTTTAGTTACGGTGGCTGCCGTGATGAATGACTTGCCTGCTCCATGCTGCCCCCTTTCAAAAAAGTATATATTTGTCAAAACCCATTTTCTCAACATAATGGAAAAATCCTCCTTTTCAATTGTCTACACCCAGAGTGTGATGGTGTCAAAGGGACCAGGGCGGGGGGTGCAACCACCGCTCCAGGGCCCCCGGGGCGCGTGGGAAAGGTCACCAGGCGAGCTGATAATCGTTCGTTCACTCCTCATTAGATCGATTGGGAACTTCAATATTTTTGTCTATTTTTTTTACTCTAGAAATGCACTATTAATTCTTCCTTAATCTAAATTACAAAGAGTTTGATCCTGGACAACATGTGCTTGGTTCCAGCGTAAAGCTTTTCTTAGTATAGTTTACGAGTTTTTAGTAAAATAAGTACTTAGTATTGTAAAATGAGTTGTTCTAGGGTGTGCCCCAGTAGATTAAGCTGGAAAAATAGCCCCAGTACTCTACGGTTAAATGGGTAAATAGTTTATTTATGATTAACATTATTCATCGAAACCACTGTTTCGATGAATCTTGTAAATCGCAATACGTAAAAAAGTAGTATAAACATTTCTGAGTTGTTCTTTCAGTTAAAAATGTTCACATATACTTACCTCGATTTCGTCAAACGTAAGTTAATCTCACAATTACTGTCGAGTCACATGGTGGCAATTATAACTGTCTGTCTTGTATAAAAGTTAAATAATATAAACAACTGGCAAGAGAGATTGTGATATTGACATAAAACCTCCATGAGAGTGAGCAAGGAATCCAGCCAGTCAAGAGAAGCCTGAAAAACGCCACCAAGGCACAGAAAGAAGCTTTGTTGGATGAGCTCGTAAAAGCTGCACCACCACAACACCACACCCAACTACGGATGCTACTTATAACACTTAATGATACTATTATTACTTGCCCAGACCACCGCCGGACTTTCGTAAGGGGTATGGCGGTCAGCTCCCAACGCAAAAATGGTTCGGGCAAATATATTTAGTGAGTGAATCTATATAATATTACTTGGCCATGTAGACAAAGAGGCCAGGTGAGCGCGTATATGCCCCCCCCCCCCCCCCAACACACAGGAGCTTTGTAGGGGAGTGGTTGGCAAAGTACCCTGTAGCGCAGTGGTTAGAGCGCTCGCCTCACAACCCAGAGATTCCGGTTTGATTACCGGGCGAAGTGGACCCTGATGGGCTGTCTCCCTTAATCCATTCCCCCAGTCCAGTCCACCCAGCAGTGAATGGGCACCAGGTTGTGTCCCGCTTCTGGGGTGGGTGTGGGTGTGAATTGAGGTTCCAGCCGTAACCAACGATCCGTCTCCAAGCTAATTCGGGAGGGTGCCGGCTGGTAATTGCCAGTCCATCACGTGATCAGATCATGGTAAATTTTACACACACACACACACACACACACACACACACACACACACACACTACACACATGGGTGCAGCAAACACAAGTGGCAAACCAGACTGAAACACTTACCGACACACTGCACAGAAAGGCGGCCCACATGTCCTTTTGCATTAAGTCCTAGATACCAACTGAAGGTGGCCCTAGAGGGTGATGTATTCATATCCACGTCGGCACAGAGACAATAAGCTCTTCACTGGCGCCGCCGCTTGGAGAACAAACCCGACATCTACGAGGACTTGCGACAACAACCAACTCAAGCAAGGGGTGGGACGAGGAGGAAGAGAAGGCGCAAGACAATAGATGTACCCAAGTGAAGCTGCCAACCCGCCAACATAACCTTGCCTTTACTCAAACTCTCTTCCTCTTCATCCTTTCGCCTTCCCTCTCTCATGCCCTTTGGCTGATTAATGTCTAGAGTACATTAACCGGGAAGAGGACTGCAGAAAATGTTCAGGACTCAAGTTGTCGCGACTCACGACTAAGGACTGAGACACCTGGAGAGAAGGCTTCTGAGGACTTACACTCCGGTAATCCCTTGTGAGAAAGCAGGGACAAGTTGGTGAGCTCGGGAGTGGATGAAGGCTCGCGCTGAACTTCTGAGAGAGAGCCAAGCAGGAGGGACAAAAAATTATGTGCGCAAGTTATGGAGTTAACTTAAAATAAACAAAACTAATTGTTGTTATGAAGCAAGTAAAATCAACTAAAAAAAAAATAAAACGCACTTTGATACCAAACGGATATAATTTAATTTATCTTCTTGACTTAACTATTTTGTGGTTTTGTGTTATCAATAATCATGAGGATAATATCGTCTCCTAAATTCTATAGTTTTCTACTGCATGTTGTGGTAAGACTGTCATGTATCTCCTAAATAAACTATTGAATTATATCTGAGAAAAAAAGATGAAAATGGAGGAGTTCATTTTTAGCAGAACATAAAAAAAACTCTTTATATACCTTTCCAATTCAAATATCAAAGCTGCTCCCTTGACATTGACACGTGAAAATGATGTATCAACTTACAATTGCATCCTTAATTTGTGCTCCATTAATACGTTTTCGTTTTTCATTACTCTCCTCTCTATTCTATAAATTTACTTCCACTACATGCTAATGATCCTACAGCTCCATCTACGTATCAAGCGTTAGCCATCACTAAAGGAAATTACAAACCAGGGGAGCAGAGCAGAATTTCTTGATAACCGATGTAAAGTTCCTCCCACCGAGATGTTCAGAGCCAGATGATTTTATAAAAGGCGCTAGAAAATGAGAGACCCCAGAAAATGAACCCATAAAACATGCTGAGGAATGGGCCGGACAGCAAGGCGGGGCACGATAATGGGGTGGAGAGAGAGAGAGAGAGAGAGTGTGTGTGTGTGTGTGTGTGTGTGTGCTGCAAAGGTTTTATCCCTGTAAATGTCAAAGCAGATTATCAAATGGCAAGTACATCATCAGGGAGAGAAAAAATAAAATATAGCGGTGCCTTTTTTTTAGTACAATTTCGTGGGTCTTAGCGCTCTCTCTCTCTCTCTCTCTCTCTCTCTCTCTCTCTCTCTCTCTCTCTCTCTCTCTCTCTCTCTGTCTCTCTGTCTCTCTCTCTCTCTCTCTCTCTCTCTCTCTCTCTCTCTCTCTCTCTCTCTCTCTCTCTCTCTCTCTCTCTCTCTCTCTCTCTCTCTCTCTCTCTCTCTCTCTGAGCATCATCACACTTTCCTACCACAGTGTAATAAGCAGCAAAATTACAGGTACGAACGGTCATATTCCTAAGTATCCATTCGTGTAAAATTAAAGGTCACTCCGTCACGACCTGCATAACGCAAGGACAAGCAGAGAGTAAATGTAAGGAGAAACGGTAGCTTGAGGTTGCGGAGTGACAAGGCGCAAAAACATGATTACACGGTGAAAACGAAAAGACCCCTGCTGGAGGAGACTGGCAGTGATGACGGGGTGAAGAGGATAAGTACTATACAGTCAGCTGGTAAGGGTTAGGATTTGGGGTTTGGGGGACGAAGGGAAATTATAACATGGACGGGGCTAGGACGAAGGGAGATTATAACATGGACGGGGCTAGGACGAAGAGAAATTATAACATGGACGGGGCTAGGACGAAGAGAAATTATAACATGGACGGGGCTAGGACGAAGGGAGATTATAACATGGACGGGGCTAGGACGAAGGGAGATTATAACATGGACGGGGCTAGGACGAAGGGAGATTATAACATGGACGGGGCTAGGACGAAGGGAAATTATAACATGGACGGGGCTAGGACGAAGGGAGATTATAACATGGACGGGGCTAGGACGAAGGGAGATTATAACATGGACGGGGCTAGGACGAAGTGAAATTATAACATGGACGGGGCTAGGACGAAGGGAGATTATAACATGGACGGGGCTAGGACGAAGGGAAATTATAACATGGACGGGGCTAGGACGAAGGGAGATTATAACATGGACGGGGCTAGGACGAAGGGAGATTATAACGTGGACGGGGCTAGGACGAAGGGAAATTATAACATGGACGGGGCTAGGACGAAGGGAAATTATAACATGGACGGGGCTAGGACGAAGAGAAATTATAACATGGAAGGGGCTAGGACGAAGGGAAATTATAACATGGACGGGGCTAGGACGAAGAGAAATTATAACATGGACGGGGCTAGGACGAAGGGAAATTATAACATGGACGGGGCTAGGACGAAGAGAAATTATAACATGGACGGGGCTAGGACGAAGGGAAATTATAACATGGACGGGGCTAGGACGAAGGGAAATTATAACATGGAAGGGGCTAGGACGAAGGGAAATTATAACATGGAAGGGGCTAGGACGAAGAGAAATTATAACATGGAAGGGGCTAGGACGAAGAGAAATTATAACATGGACGGGGCTAGGACGAAGAGAAATTATAACATGGACGGGGCTAGGACGAAGAGAAATTATAACATGGACGGGGCTAGGACGAAGAGAAATTATAACATGGACGGGGCTAGGACGAAGGGAAATTATAACATGGACGGGGCTAGGACGAAGAGAAATTATAACATGGAAGGGGCGAAAGGTAAAACACGGGAGTCAAGGGTGGGAGGGAATGTTGGAAAAATTACCTTTTCAGAGCAGTAATAATATAAACCAGTAACGCTACATTAGACACCTTCTCGAACGTGCTCCCATTATTGAATTGTAACCCGCCATCTCTTCCGCACCATAAACACGCATTTCCTAGTGCGCTGAACACTACATAAATATAAAAAAGTCTGGCAGTTTTCGCCTATATACTGTATCAAATATTTTTCATTCGGACTCACGCTCCCACATATAACCCCAGGTGTGTGATTTAAGGCGTGAAGGCATGTATAGGGAAAGGTACACACACACACACACACACACACACACACACACACACACACGCACATATTCAAAGTCATAGTCTTGCTTAACCAACTACATATTTTTTACTAAAAAAGAAAAACATTTGAGGAAAAATAAGTCACATGAGCCTTTTTATACAGCGAGATGTTTTTATATAAGAAATTGTCGTAAAAGTAACAAATAATATAATTTTCAGAAACTGGACAATTTATATTTTCGCTCACAAGTTTTGATAAATACACAAATAACGAATTACTATTTCCTTATGAAAGCTGGACACAATGTGTGTGTGTGTGTGTGTGTGTGTGTGTGTGTGTGTGTGTGTGTGTGTGAGAGAGAGAGAGAGAGAGAGAGAGAGAGAGAAATAATGCAGTCAAGCAATAAAGACTTGTGAAAAAACGTATAGAGTCACCAAAAAGTTCATTAGGCAATCAAGCGCAAGAGGTTTAAGTATTGTGAAAGGTTAAATATTGCGTGTTGAGGTTTAGGAAATGGGTATGTGTCCATCAGTGAAAAAGTGATGTGTCCTGCAAACCGCACATGTTGTTATACCATAAATCTACTTCGTCTTTGTTACTTCTTAGCTGCGTCTACTGTAAATACTGATATGATCCTTCAGTGCTGCATTGAAATAATTAGTTCTTTTCGTAAACTGGAACGAATTATCTCACTGGAAAACTGTCATAATGGACTGCGAGCCAACTTCAAAGCACACCCTAATAATGACAGGAATGTTTCTGCCTCTCGCTTCCACTGACGTGCCGAATGTGTCGCGATGGCACTCACACGGAAATCCGCTCATACATTATTCCTCGCTTTTCTCCGACAGTTCAAAACTCTTTTTCGATTAAGGTAATAGCTAATAATAGGTCAATCTGGTGGCACATTCCGGCAAAAGAGGTGGAAACTCCTATGTGTTGTTGTTAACTATCCCAGTGGTGTTACTTTACATGGCGCGTAAAAGATGTCAGGATTAGCCTTCTTACTAGATTACGAAGAACATTTTAACACCTGCTACCTGCGTGTCAACCCAATACAATTCAGGAACGAGCTTTACTTTCTCTTGGAATCTTGGTGAGCAAAACGTCATGCAATATGTTTTATGGCTAAATGGGTAACGCTATTCCAAGAGTTTAGATACTATAAAAAAAAAAAAATCAATATAAAATGAAGAAAAACCGTTTTTAAAGGAGTGGTTTCGCGCTATTTAGAAGAGGAAATAAATCCCTGAACTTAAACACTGATTTTGACTGATAAGAAGTTATAATGTTAAAAAAGTAAAGAACAAAGGAAAAAAATAATCATGGTGCTAGCAACACATGTGCAATTAGTGTTAGTGATGGATTGTTCCACGGTTGTGATAGCTTTCCATGGTTCATATTTGACGCTGATGAAACTTGAGTGTCATTGAAGCGGCTGAATGGAGTGGTAATATATCTGAACACGTAATTGGCAAAATGAATCCAGATTAACATATATTTTTCTTACATATGAAAAGAGCCTACCAGTGAAAAAATGTTAAAGAATAATAATCTTTAAAAAAGACTTTTGTGAATATTAAAATAAGAGTAACTGAACTAAGTAAATATTATGCGGATAATAGTAACATCACTAGTTTCAGTCTTGTTACTACTACTGCTGCTGCGATTGCTACTTCTACTGCTACTATATAGTACTACTACCACTACCACTACTACCACTACTACTACTACTACTACTACTTCTACTACTACTACTACTACTACCACTACCACTACTACCACTACTACTACTACTACTACTACTACTGCTACTACTACTACTACTTCTACCACTACCACTACTACTACTACTACTACTACTACTACTAGTGGAGTTGAGGGAGGGAACGGGCAGTGATATGAGTGGAGCACTATTTTTCCTGGTCGATCAAAAGACGAGTCGCCTTTGTTGTTGCCGTCATCTTTAGAGGGAACCTGACTCATGTGCACCCATTCCTTCGTCCCCCTCCTTCGACCATCTCTCCGCACACAAAGGATGACTGACATATCTGCTATTTAGAGGCCACTGATCTCACATACGTTCAGCACGGTCACAGCGAATCCCCCCTCCATCTTTGCCTGTCATCTGTTAGGCTGAAGTTCGAGTCGCACTCAAGACACTAAAGAATATTCGCTAATAATAGCGGTGTCCCCCTTGAGCAAGAGGAGTGGAGGTGTGGTGTGGGACGTCCTAACAGTACCCACAGATCGGTCCTCCAACCTCAAAAAACAGCTCTTTCCGGGAGGAGACTGGCAGGCAAGCACGAGTTCAGTATATATTTAGAGCGTTTGTGAGTGACATACATACACTATTTGGACGATATCATTCGTGATAATATATTGACTTCCTATTTTGATGGCAACATTCATTTTTATGTAATTATATATTTGGAAGGCAATATTGGACAAAATGATGAAGCAATATGACTTCATTAAGCTGCTGGTTTCATTTTAATCAACTTTACAAAATGGACAAGTTTAAGAAGTGATCGAGAACAACTATGAATATGTTAGCATTTTGGGGCTGAGTACATATTTAAGCGGCTTTCAAACATTAAACTGCTAAGGAAAATATAAACACAAACATCAGAAACAAATATAAGTTGAAGGTAGTGTAGAAAACACGTCCGGGTGCACCCCCCACCCACCCACACATATACACATGTTACCCAAGGACACCAGGCAGTGTGGCAGTGGAGGAGCGGAGCAGTAAAAGGAATGTAGATATTTTTTTTTCATGACAGCACACCGGATGCTGCGGGCAGATAAAGATAACAGGTTCAGACGAGAATTCTTATCGGGGAGCTGCGAGGAAAATTCCAAAAGTGAAATAAAAATAAGCTAGCAATCTTATAATATTTAAAAGGACAATTTTTCGTTATTTTTTTTCATTTTATGTTTGTAATATTAAAGAAGTGTTCTTAGCTTTACAGAATATTGAGGTCAAAGTTATTCCAGTCTTTTAAAGAAGAATTGATCCTCAGCATTTTATAACACACGAGGCCCAGTTGCTGTTCAGGCTCGGTGGCTGGCGCGGCGTTTCAGGGTTTCCTTCCGGCGGGGAAATTGCTTGTTCCACGCGCGCTGCGTCAATTTGTGAACCTCACGCGACAGACGAGGACTGAATAAAACATATCTTAAAGCATTTTTTCTTGATCATTTTCCATTCTGTATATCCGCTTTCTTATCTGGAAATATTTTCTAAAACAAATTACAGTCTATCATAATTCAATCAAGACACTTTTCAGGCTTCAGGTTCATCATTGTTTTGTCCACTTCTCTTATTGCTGCCTCTTCAGGAACACTAAAAAGTATTTTGGCAGTAACTGATCCCATAATGTTCCTTATCAACTTTATCATTTTCGTAATAAAAATAACAAATTATTATAGAATTATCATTATATTTATTAATACAATTACTTCTATTAATATCACTTATAATCATTATAATCCTCACCTCTTTCATCGTATTAAACATAAAATATACAATACATGACTCTTTCATAATAATGAGAGAGAACTTGGGGCCCTGAAGTTTAAAACTGATTTTTTGTGTGTGTCGTAATAACGCCATTGATTGATCCCTGATCAATCACAATCGCTGGTTTAAACATGTTTTTCCAGCTTTCTGGCTATAATAACTCACCTGGCGCGTCACCGCATTACTTTTTCCCTGCACACAAAGCTGTCTCACAACCAACAGCGCCATGCCTACGTGGGCCTTGAGAAAAGTCCGCAGCATTTCATTACACACGCAAACGACGAAGACTGGCGCGACACGCTGGCTCCTGCCACACTGGCCAGAAATTGTTCCTACTCCACGGCTTTGCTTGTACTGAGCCACATAAACTCTGGTTTATCTTACTTTCCCTGACCCCGTGCACGATGTAGGCTACAAACAGGGGGCAGATTTGAGCTTCATTAATGAATTACCATTGAGATGTGGGGGCACGGATTAGAGATAAGAAAGCTAATGCATGATATATAATTGCAAGCATAGATGCAGTTATATTTTTACACACACACACACACACACACACACACACACACACACACATACATACATACATACATACATACATACACACACAAACAAACAAACAAACAAACAAGCAAGCAAACAATCACACACACACACACACACACACACACACACACACACATATATATATATATATATATATATATATATATATATATATATATATATATATATATATATATATATATATATATATATATATACAAATATACACACACACACACACACACACACACACACACACCCACACACACACACATATATATATATATATATCTATATATATATATATATATATATATATATATATATATATCTATATATATATATATGAATGCATATATACACATTCACACATACATACGTAAATACATACATACACATATACAAATATACACACATACAAATATACATACATACATATATACGCACCTTCATTCACACATACACATACATACATATAAAAATACATAAATGGATACATATATACATACGAATACATTTATTTATTTACTCCATTAGTTGTTTGTATATTCAGTGGCCCGAATGTCAGCGTGAGGGAAATACAACACGACCAAACGTCATTTGGGAGTATAGTTCTCCTGGAGCATGGGACCAATTCTTCCCTGATCAATGACTGGGCCCAGAATTGGACGGCCAAGTTGCATTGTTGCAGGGAATTGCATGGGATCAATGTGGCAAAATTGCTGTTCATTTCCCATAAACAGTGACGGAATTGATTGAAACGCTTTAGGGAAAACAGAAAAGGAATAGAAACGTAGGGCTGAAAAATATTGGGTCACGGGAAAAAAATCTGATGTTTCTTCTTATTGATACTTTCAAATAAAAGCACAATTTCCATCATTTGCAAACAAAAACTGATATTCTTTTCTCGGAGGATAACACGGGTATAAATTTGTTTGTATAATTGTGTGTGTGTGTGTGTGTGTGTGTGTGTGTGTGTGTGTGTGTGTGTGTGTGTGTGTGTGTGTGTGTGTGTGTGTGTGTGTGTGTGTGTGTGTGTGTGTGTGTGTGTGTTGCGTATGTTTGTGGATATAATGGTGATGGTGCTCTTTGTGGTGTGTCTGCGGTAGAGTTGATCGATGATGGAGGTCGAGGTGTTGGTGATGGTGGTGGCTGTGTTTTGGATGGTGGTTGTGATGGCGGACTGGCGGTAGAGCCAATATCTCACAATTATCTGAGGAATTTCTACCCTTCTTTCTTTCTTTTTTCTTTACTTCGTTTCAATTTTTACGTCGTATTCTGCCCATCGTTTCTCCCCCTCGTCACATCACCTTCATGAGTCCCAGGAGACATGACTGGATATGAAACACCAAGATACAGGGATAACTGGGTCATCCATGATATATCACATTTTTCACTATGAAACGTCATTGAGTACAATTAAACGAAACCGATTATTATTATTATTATTATTATTATTATTATTATTATTATTATTATTATTATTATTATCATTACACACACACACACACACACACACACACACACACACACACACACACACACACACACACACACACACACACACACACACACACACGAAAACACTTTGCTACACATGGCAGGATGCAAAACGTACTGCCGGGACTCACGTCAGCAGGCCATCACCTCGGGGAGTGGGCCGTTAAGATATCGATATTCTCTGCCTCTTGGCGGAGGTTATTACGCCAAGCGGGCGATACCTAGGCGTGTTACTCTCTCACTTCAGCCACCTCTCCTACCGATTTCTGACGTTTGATAAATATTTGACCTCTTCCATGCCATTTGCAAGCGATGGGATATAAACGTCCCTAGGGTTGCTTGGAACATTTTATGACGCAGCGGGACATTTCCATATTCAATGTCGAATGCAGATTATATAAAATGTGACAACTTGAATTTCCAGCGACATGACAACTTCAACATCGGGGATAGGGAACGTATTTTAAAAATCCAAAGGTGAGACTAAATCTTTATGTGTAACTTTAACATCAATGATAGGAGGTGAAAAGGATAAAAAGGTGAGCAGGAATAGGAAGGCGAATAGCGAACGAGGAGAAAAAGAAAGAAAAAATGTAGACGGGGAAAGTAAAGAAGTAGTATGAGAAAACGAGGAGTATGGGGAGGAGGATAAGAAGGAAGAGGATAGAAAGAATGAAAAAAAGAGAAGAAAGGAGACAATAAGGACGAGGAGCAAGAGAACAAGAACGAGGAGGGCGAGGACGAGAAGGAAAAGGAGGATGAGGATGAGGAGGAGAGAAAAATAGAATGAGGGAATGGGATGAGAAAAAGAAGGAAAGGGAGATGTTGTTAACAAGATTAACCAAAATGGAGGAGATAGAGGGATGAGTGTGGAAAAACAAGAGAGGGAGGAGGAGGAGTAGGAGGAAACGTGGAAATGCAGGCAACAGAAAGCCTATTGGCTCATTACGAGGTTGCCCGCATTGGTGATTTAATCTGCTCGACAGCCACTTGGGGCCTGGGGAGCAGATGAAAGCACCTCGGTATTCTGTTTACTCCTGACGCAACGAAATACCGGTCGATTCGATATTTGAAGTAGTTGATGGTATTCGCATTTACTACTTCTGAGGGAAGATTGTTCCAGTGGCGGATGACTCGGTTTGAAAAGAAACTCTTTCTAATGTCCGTGTTACATCGACTCGACTGAATGGGTAAACCGTTATTTCTAGTTCTTGAGTTGGTTTGCAGTTCAAAGAATTTGGAGTAATCGACGTTATTGAACATTTTCAGGTACTTGAAGACTTGAATCATATCCCCTCGTAGGTGTCTTTTCTCCAGTGTAAAGAGATTGAGTTGCTTGAGTCGTTCCTCGTACGGTTGAGCCCTTAAGGTTGGAATCATTTTCGTGGCGCGTCGTTGAATCCTTTCTAGTAAATCAATATCCTTCCTGTAATTAGGAGACCAGAACTATACTGCATGCTCGAGATGCGGTCTTACCATGGAATTATATACAAGGATAGCATCACGTCTGGCGTTTTACACTCGAAGTTCCTCGCTATGAACTCGAGCATAGTGTTGGCTTTGTTATATGCTTTTTTATAATGATTCGCGTGTTTCAGGTCACTGCTGATAATGACCCCAAGATCCTTTTCGTCCTGCATCGCCTGCAGAGGTTTCCCATTCATGATGTATGTGTGGTTGCTATTTCTGGACCTAATGTGCATGACTTTGCATTTTTCAACATTAAAGGACATTTGCTATTTTTCTGACCATTCGATAATGTGAGTGAGGTCTTTCTGGATGATTTCTAGTGAGGGCCTTTCCACCCACCTTGGTGTCATCAGCAAATTTCGATATTGTGGATTTCAGTCCTGATTCTAGGTCGTTGATATATATGATAAAGAGAATGGGTCCCAGCACTGACCCTTGAGGCACTCCACTAGTGACTGGAAGCCAATCGGAAGGCTGTCCGTTGAGTAGTACTCGTTGTTTTCTGTCAGTGAGCCATTCTCTTATCCACGCGATCAGATTGGCTCCAATGCCCGCCGAGTGCAGTATCTTAAGGTGTCGCTCGTGTGGTACCTTGTCGAAGGCTTTCTGAAAGTCCAGGTATATAACATCACTGGGGATGAGGTCATCCCAGTTCTTATATATACCTTGGAAGAAGTCTTCATAGATTCGTTAAGCAGGAGCGCTTGTTTCTGAAGCCATGCTGGGTGTCGGAGATTATATTATTGTCTTCTAGAAACTTGACAAGTTGTCTCTAATAATCTTCTCGAGTATTTTTCCTGCCACTGATGTCAAATTTATGGACCTGTAGTTTAATGATCGAAAGGGGGAGTGTTTTGAGAGTAACGAATCGAATAACTAATCCAGGTGTGACATTCAGTATGGAAATGGAAGTGTCAACAAGAATACAGAACCAGGACCAAACACGTGAAGTATAACCATCAGTTGCGAGGAACAAAGACATGACAAGGTTCCAGGAGACTAACTGTGTGAGGAAGAAATATTGTAGAGGAGAGAGACAATAAACCCAATTTATGTACACGACAGTGAATATGCAGAAAAAAATATAACGGCGTTTACTAAGGAGTGCACATCGCCCGCCATACCAAAAGTTACACAAGAATACAAAATTATACAAGAATATACATATAACCATACCTATATATTTATATCTGCACATTTATTTATCTATATGCAAAATTGGAAAGGGGACAGACCACGCCCCGGGAAGCAAATGACCTGTTTCCGTGCCCCTCGCTGTTCGGCGGACGCGGGTATTGGTGAACACGCACAGGGAGGGCTGTTTACATAGGACAGATTTCATCCTTCATTCGTTATCAGATTTCATCCTTCATTCGTTATCAGATTTCATCCTTCATTCGTTATCAGATTTCATCCTTCATTCGTTATCAGATTTCATCCTTCATTCGTTATCGTCTTATTTCTTTATCGGATTCTTACACACATATTCAATAAGTTTCAGATATTTACCTAAGGATAGTATCACGTGATTTGGGTGACGATGTCAATCCGTGTTGTAGATATACGAGTAACAAACAAAAGACCAAACAAGCAAACATACACACAGACGGACAACATCAGCTTCATTTTCGTTCCACTAAGGCGGCAATAGCGAGGTCATAGCTACTGTGTAAAGGCGAGTCAACAGATGACCGATGGATATAGACTTTTTGGCTGTGTTTTAGTAACAATGAGGACATAAATATGAATAATCTAGCATGGACTGGTTTTGGTAGTGATGAGCGGAAAATACTGAAAAATTATAAGTAAAAGAAATCCTTAAGTAACTCCCCAAAAGTAGCTGTAAAAATTTGAATATCATCCTAGAAATGTGATTGCAATGACCGTGGGAAAAGGAAAAGAAGTACTCAACTGATGGAAAAATTAAAGATTCCCTAGACAGTGAATATATATTGCGTGTAACACCGTTCTTTTACATATCACTAAAAAGCATATTTCGAAGAGAAATAGAGCAGAAGCGCCGAACATTATTTATTATTATTTTGATAGACTAAGTATTTTACGTGGATTGAGCATAAGTAGGTCTGAGTGGTGTGCCGCAGGCGGCAACAGGGAAAATAGAGCTGAATTTGGCCCTCTCAAGGAGCTGAAAAGCAGCTTAATGACTTCCCATGGCACTTGAAATACAGGAAGACCTCTGAGTGGGTGAGGCGGGGAGGGATATGATTTTCTGTGACGAGGGGAGCTGAGAGAGTGTAATTTTACGGAGATTTGAGGAAAGAAGGCCGTAAAAGACGAGGGGTCGAGGAACCAGGAGGCGAGGGTAGAATAAAGGATTAAAATGAAATGGTGCTGGCAAAGAAGAGAAGGCGAGAGCGAAAGGGAAGCTAAAAAGACACAACGGTGAGAGAATAAGAGGAATGAATCACAAATGTCAAAGGGTGCTGGAGAGTAGAGGGACCAAGGCTTAGGAGGATAATGGAATAGGAAGATGAATGCGTAAAGAGAAAACGTAGTCACCTGAATGGAATAAAACTACATCTGTATGGTCCGATATTCATAGAAAAGACGCTTTCCTGTGAGCGCAGGACAAGCGTTACAGTTTTACTGGAGACCGTAAAATGTTGTTGTATGGAAAGGTTTAAGAGATATTGTTGTTGGTGTCACATAGAAACAAACAATAAATAAGTGTTATGTTGATGGAAACATTTTTTTATGTTCGGCGTATAGCGCCCGTAGGGTTTCGCGACAGGGTTTGTTGGTCAACCCCAATCCGTTAGTGGCGCAGGCAGTTTTTTTTTGTTTTTTTTGTAGTGGCGCCATTCTTAGCTCATGCTATCCCCGGGAGCTCTAATTGATCCTTTTGAGAGATTTCCAAGAATCCGGGTTGATAGCTGGTCATTAGGACAACGTGGTTTGCCTTCGAACTCTCGGGGATGTCAGCGCTTCCCCGAAAAGCTTAGGAGTAAGATAACTATTATTTTGGTTGTTGGCTCAGACACAATATCTTGGTAATGACTGAAAAAAAAGGGTTAGAAAAGTATGGAAGACACTAAGTACTAACCGTGGTGGGGAGAAGCGATAAGGACCCGACGGGAGGAAGAGTTGGTGCAGCCGCGGCCACCCTTTGCATGACTGCGAGGTAATTATACCCCCCATCGCTCCCTTCAGTCCAGAGAATACAAGGGGACGCTCACTCCTCCGTCCTACAGACCCTTCCTTCCTTGACGTGACCTCCAGTTGTGCTCACGCCTGACTCAGCCCACCCCGCAGTGAAGGATTCTTTCATATATATATATATATATATATATATATATATATATATATATATATATATATATATATCTTTATATATATATATATATATAGATATATATATATATATATATATATATATATATATATATATATACACACACACACACACACACACACACACACACACATGCGCGCGCGCACACACACAACCAACGTGAAGCTGTTCTTGTTCGAGGCAAACTGCACCTATTATGTACTATGATACGTTATTCACTGGCATGTATAACCTGTTTTTTTTTTGTTTTTTTTTTGTCTTTTTCAATAAATGAAGAATGATACTTTCCTCTGATGGACGTGCACTGTGCAATAAATACAAGAAAATACAAATATTGCGGTATTAATATCTAGTTTTATTTACAGAGGTGGGGGGGAGGGGGGTAAACGAACTGTGAACAAAACATGAAAATAATTTGGGAATGAACACGTTGCATCCATCTCATGTACCGGTAAACAGTTTTGTTCGTGACGCCGGGCCCTGCCTGAGAAAACAAAAAACAAAACACACACACACACACAAAAAAAAAACACTGACAAGTCTAATAATAGGCTGTCTTTGAGGCGCGTGAGGGGGTGGGGGGGGGGGGGTGAAGTGACGAGGACGAACAGGCAGGATGATGGAAGGCTGGCGGGCCGGTGAGGTGAAGTGAGATGATATCAGGAGATGGAAATGAGACGAGGTGAAAAAGGTGAGGTGAGAGGCGCGCTGGGGTGCTGCAAGAGGAGAGTTCCCTCATCGACCCGGAAAGGCAGACTGACGTGGGACGGAGCCTCCTTGAGGGGCCGCCCGCGACCCTCTCACTGGTGTCTCTGTGTGTCGGCCTCGCTCTCGTTCCCTTTGCAAAGACTTATCGTCACCCAGCTAATGAAAAAAGAAAAAAAATTACTAAAGTCTTGCCGTCTCCTTGTCTCTCTTTATGTTTATCTTACTGTCTGTCTGTCTGTCTGTCCGTCTCTCTTGTCTATCTCTCACACACACACACACACACACACACACACACACACACACACTGCGGAGGGTCACGTCGCCTGCCAGCACTGATAATTAACGTGAGTAATCCCTTCCATCTAGTGCTCGCCGAGAGACGTCCAAGAGCCCTCCAGTGCCTATTAAAACACATCAAGAACCATACCAAGGAGTCCAGTGCGACATAATTAGACACGACGAGAGGCTCCTCCGTCCCCTTCGCAATATTAATTCGATTTAACCTAACGGGCCGCATCGTAATTTTTATTTTATTTTGGAAACTCTAAGCTTCCAGTAAGATTTTTTTGTATTTAGAATAAAAAAATATAGCCTATAGTGTATATGCTCCCTTGTTAGTATAATTTTGAGCAACAACAGAAAAAGTTTAACGTTCTTACGGAACATATATATTTATTATCATTATTATTCATATATTTATGGGTGGGGAGGCCAAGGTGCTATGCGATGTTAATATAAAGAGATAATCTTAAAAAAACGTAGTCACAATATCCACACGATATTTCCCCGAGTGTTATGCAGTGAGTCAAAAGATACGACTTCCGAATCACTGGCCAGGCTTTTTAGGAAGTCTCTCGACATTGGATGATGGCCAGTGTTATGCCGAAATTCATAAGTGGGGCTAAATCAGTAAAGTTAAATTAACGCCCAAGCATTCTGACGACGTTGTAGCTATGGCTACCTGTAACCATCTAGGTAAACATAATCTGATCAATGGCTGCCAACATAGGTTCATTACGATCAAATCGTGTCATGCTAATCTTATGACATTTTACGAGAAAAAAAAAAGCGAACAAAGCAGCAGATAGACCCAAATTATGCTATATTTCTCGACTTTAATAAATCATTCATCAAGGTTTCTCAGCAAAGGCTTATAAGTAAACCAACCACCAATGGGATATGAGGTTAAGTTTTTAGGTGTATCAAACAGTGGTTTAGTGATAAAGTAAGTCTAAGTCGGCAAAAATATCGGATTATGCGAGGGTTACTATAGGTGTTTCGCAGGGATCAGTCAGAGGTCCATTACTATTTATCATTACATCAACTGCAGCAGTACGTTTGCTGATGACCAGAAAACAATAACTAATCAGATCAAACAATGAAGCTGTGGTATTACAGGAGGAAATAAAGGGTCTATATTAGTGGTTCGATAGATGGATGATTCCGCTCAAAATAGATGTATTATCTTCAGTATTAATAAAATAACCCCTAAAATAGCTACACATTCAATGAGAGTTATTGATCATTCCAAATAAGAAAGTGTCTTGGTGTGCGTGTCCTGTGAGCCGCGATCTCCGACGAAGAAATCATTATACCCGTTGGTAACTGGCACGCTTAAGTCATCCTTAAATCGTATATTTCACTGGTTAGGCCCAACCTGGACTACGCTGTTTAATACTGGTGTCTTTTATCAGATTACCTCGAATCCGTACAAAAAAATGATCCCAGCACTTAGATGCTTACCTTACAAACAAATAATTAAAGAAGCCTTATTTACATTATTTGGATACACGTTGACTCCGAGGTAATTTAAATTCGTAAAATTGGCTAAGGGAACATAAAAAGGGGATTTAGTTACTTATGGTGTACCTGCTTACACTAAAAATAGATGCCAGTGCACGAGCAATGCGTCTAACTGGATAAAGTGGGGATTAGAGAGGATAAATGTAGCAACTGGTTCATGAGCAGAGTAGTTGATAAGTGGGGCAAGTTATTCAGGTAAATAATCATGTAATTGAGGCAAGAGTTTTTAAAATTTTAAATGACGGTTAGCCAGATTTATGGATGGGGTTGGGAGTTAATAAACAATTCATTCTCAGGAGCAACTCTGTGTGGGTCGTCTGGTTACTTGTCATATCATTGTTTCCTTGTGTATAGAGCCAACATTTAGGTATTTATGCCAACCGCTAAGGCATCATTTCGAAACATCTCGCGCTACACACTATATAGTATGTCCTTTATCTGTCCTATGCTATATTTATAAGAAAACATAATAGGTATTCAGGTACCTTTACTCCTTAGTCCAATGGCCATACAGGGAACGGTATCATAGGAAAAGAAGCCTTGCCCTCTTATGAATGAAAGAACAACATAAATCTGAACACAACCGTTACACTGAAATATGTTTGAATGAAATGGAGTGTGTTGTTCAGGTGTTAAACTGCACCAAAAATACTGGGCTCCATGGGGTAAAGGTTTCTGAATGCGACTAAGAGAAATAAAAAAAAGTTAACGTTTATTTTGTGCGTCATATGACCCCCCGTGGACACGATGGCGCCGACCTGCTCCCCACAATGTCTGGCCGGCAAAAAGGGCTCGTGCTGTGTAGATCCGAGGTGACACAAGAATTTCGGGGAGCGAGAGTAGTAATCAATAGAAGGGCAGGACCCTCTCAGAACCCTCTCCCCACTCACTCACTCGCCCCTACTCCTTCCTCTCCCTCTTCTATTTTTATGACACTATTCCCATCCCTCCCTTTGCTTCCATTCTTTTTACATACACGCAAACACACACACACACACACACACACACACACACACACACACACACACACACACACACACACACACACACATTCACAGTTTTAATAATAATATATGAAAAAATAGTTTCAAATGACGGGATACTATAAACTTGACCAAGTATTGTAAAAAATATAATTAGGTTGGAGCAGTTAGGAAAGAGCTCTCTCTCTCTCTCTCTCTCTCTCTCTCTCTCTCTCTCTCTCTCTCTCTCTCTCTCTCTCTCTCTCTCTCTCTCTCTCTCTCTCTCTCTCTCTCTCTCTATCTCTCTCTCTCTCTCTCACACACACACACACACACACACGACCTTGATTATTTTTATCATTATTTGTCTATTCACACATATAGACTGACAAAAGGCACCAAAGGGTTTGATTTACACCCATTGTAGTTACTTCTCGTTAAGTTATTTTTATGAGTAACCTTTATTAATCTTAACTAATAGGAATTACGTACCAGACCCAAATCATATGGTCTGAATTCATAAATGCCCTATTAGGTTGAGGCTTTTATATTTGTATTTGTCAATTGATTCAGAAATTAAATGAAGGCGTATTTGTCTTCTATTGAAGTCTTTATTATCTTCTATCGAAAGACATTAGACAAACGCTATAATATACCCTTCCTTCGTTTGTGATGAAGCAAAGGTGAGGGTGTACGTGTGGCGTAGGTTTCTGCGAGCGTTCATCATCAGGACGTGCCCACCAGTCGTGGAAACAACTCATCATTTGCAGATCTTGCGTCACTGGAATTTGATTAATTAAAAAATCGTGTCATGAAAAACGTTCCCAATAATTAGTTATGATCTGCACCTGATACATTATTGCTGGGGTGAATTCAGCTGTAATCTGCCAGGCCAACTGGTAAAAATATCAGACTTTTTCCTTTCTGTTTTTATCTATTTACATTTTTTTCTCTCTCCCTCTGAGGCGAGGATTTGCTCTGGTTTTGGAGCGATAGCAATCAGTCCCCGGCCATCAGCACGGCCCGAGATCACACTGATAACTTTCTTGATTAGTCTGCCAGTCACTCTGAAGCATCAAAACGAGAACCAACGCTTTAAAGCGCGACGCGCTGAGATGGTCCCTGTTGGTCTGGCTCTTGCGGAGCCGCCTGGCCTTGGCTGATAACGGAACACTGCGGATGCTATTTCACGGTACGGCTGCTCCATTACTTTAGCTGCTTAATGTGGAGAAACATCCACTTTCCATCACCAATAAAATTCCCTCAACATGACTGGCTCCCACTTCATCGTGCCATATTTCCGAGGGTCATATGGCCTTCAGAATACTCGTTTAATATACTGAGTTGCCTTGTATTCCTTAAATATTCAAATAAATATATTATAAAATTACTGACATCGTAAACACATAGAGTTCATAAGAAAATATTGTATGTAATACAATTAACGTTCATGATTGTTCTCATATAGATGACTAGAAACTTAAGGGAACAAATTATACATATTTTTTTAAATACAATCTTAAACTAACTATACATTTCTTGAGCTTAGGCTTAACCTGAGCACTAGCTGTGTCTGAATAAGAGACGAGACCTGCACGAGAGACCAATGTGTCTGAAGGTCAGACGTGTAGCCTAAAAGCAGCTTGGGTCTCAGGCTACACACACACACACACACACACACACACACACACACACACACACATTCGTACAAAGTAATAGAGTATTTCAGTCTGAACACACTTTTTTCCAGGTAAAGAAAAATATATGACATTATTTAGCAAGGATTATAAAGAAACACGTTCTTCTTACGAAAGAGACTTACACATGAATATCTTCCCTC